>NC_039490.1:10427842-10661405 GCF_003590095.1 Trichoplusia ni
ATCCTTGCAATAAAACAGTTTCACACAACAAAACATCTCAAAACACCTTTGCCCAGCAGTGGGCAACTTACCTGACCAAAATCTTAGATACACCTACATGCCCTAGTAATAAAACAGCCGCACACCGAAAACCACCAAAACTAATATGCCCAACAGTGGGCAACTGACCTCAGGAAGAAGGTCTTCCCGCAGCCATCGACGGGGCACTGCCACTGCTTCTGCTTGTCGTGCTGGAAGTGGACGTGGTCGAACAGCTCCGTCTCCGTCGAGAAGATGGCGCCGTCGCACTCCGAACAGGTGTATCTGCCGTCCGCCGCTAGCAAGGATGTCGTGTCGTGAAACTGCCTGAAGGAATATAAACATAAATTTTAAAAAGGATATACAAAAACCCTTGACAGTCGTTATAGGTAGTCAGAAGCTTGGTTGTCTGACAACCAGTCTAACCAAGGGGTATCGTGTTCCCCCCGTAACTAGGTTGAGGAGGTCAGATAGGCAGTCGCTCCCATAAAAGCACACCAATATCCCAACAAGCACCGACATTGGCTACCAACTACATGCCTTCACATCAGCACGACCAACATTGGATCCAACCTAAAATATATTTGTAAAACACTAGTGCTTAGCTGAATCTGGTTATACTGAAAGCCGACCCCAACATACTTGGGAAAGGCTAGGATGATGATGATACTCAATACTTTTATGGCATTCCACATGTATTCTTAGGTGGTAAACTTATAAATAGATCACATATTATAATAGAACATGGACCCTGTCGGGCACAGCAAGTAAGTAGTTTTAGGAGAGAGGAAGCTCATTATTGATCCTTTTTTTATACAAACTTATATTTACAATATAACACTTATGGTCAGGTACTTACATTTTTCAGGCATCCACATTATTTACATTTTACATTTTTGATACAAATACCCTCATGACAAATAATCTTTAGCAGAATTAAAAGAGCGCGTGTAACCGTCACACGCGATTGAAGGAAACTTTTTCAAAAATCTTTAATTGATTTGTTTCACCAATCTATTGACAAAATCATGAAAATAAGAAAACCGGATGGAACAGAAACGTGACGCCATATTGTCATGACGGACTTAAGTTGCATTGTAATCCATTTACCGCCTAGTCGCGCCCAAAGAAGTTTTACTTCAATAAAAAACGACAGACAGAAAGACAAACAGAATGATAACTTACATATGAAACTTGAGTCTAACTTTAGACGTGAAGGATTCGTTACAATTGTGACAGGTCACCACTTGAGGGTTGGAGGTCGGTTCACGGCTACGTCTTTTTCTTGGACGCTGTAATATTCACCAAATATAGTACTTATTTGAAAAATCAATATTAGATACGTATGTAATATGTTTTGGAAATCTGTCTGACGGACTAATTATTCGTATTAGATTTAGGCCCGATTTTTCAATCGTCAGATAACTTTTATCTGAGGAATAAATATGGCTGTTTGACATATTTTCTATACAAAAGCTGTCAAAACGTCAAATATATTCTTATAATAACTATCGTGAGACTGATTCATTATTAAATGATGTAACGGTTTACTCACGCGTATTTATCGGGGTAGCCCGACTAGTCGTTCGACTCGCGATCCCGCCGCGTCAGCTCATGATTAAGGACTCCGGTTGGGTCCGAAACTAGTCGGGCTACCCCGATAAATACGCGTGAGTAAACCGTTACATCATTTAATAGTCAAACATATTCGTCGAATAAAAGTTATCTGGCGATTGAAAAATCGGCCCTTAGTCAACTACCCTTTTAACTCATACCAGAATATACACTGATAATTTAATAGGGTATTTGAAAATATAATAACTCCGTCGGATACTATACACATATTTTTTATTGCATAAACAAAAACTACATTGAGTTGAAATACTGTGACGTCAACTATCAGTACGCTTGTTACCGACAAGTGACGACATTAATCCCTACTCGAACACGTTTTACCATCTTTATATTTTATATAACTTACCAAAACTAGAAGATCATTGTCGGTCGATGTATCAATTTGTCTTGGACGACCCTGTGCTCTCTGTAACAAATACATATTTTTCTTTCTATATTAGAAAAGGATAATCTATGCTTGTGGTGGTGGTATTGCAGTTATATGAATGGATTTGTTTGCTCGAGATGTGGGCTCGATCCCGAATCAGGATAAGTATCAATGTGACCTCTTCAAATTGATATGTACTTTCTTAATTATTCTAAGAGACCACTGATAAACGGTGAAGGAAAACATCGTGATCTGAAATCGCCCGCAGTGAGCTAGCGTGGTGATCAATGCTTAAACCTTCATTATATAAGAATAGGCCTGTGCCCAGCAGTGGGACGTATATGGGCTGGTATCACTATATAGTGCAAGTGTTTCAAAATCATAATATGGCAATCCTAAGGATAGAACTTGCGACACGTCGCGCAGATTGTATTTGGCGTGGTGACCTCAACCACTCGGCAATCTGAGTAGTGAAATTTAAAACTGACCTTAAGAAAATCTTCTTCTGTGGGTATACATATAAGGTTGACGAGGTCTTTTGACTTCCGCTTCCGTCCGCGTCGACGGCATCGGTGGTTCGACAGACCTTCCGCGCTCGGGAATATTTGACTGTTGACAATATTAATTGGGATTAAAAATATGTATGCAAATGATAAATAAATAAATGTACATTGGGTTCTGTATAAATAGGTTCAAGAAAATGGTCATTTATCAAATTGATTTCTGAAACTTGTAGTTATTGCGGCAACAGAAATGCAACATATGTGAACAACTGTCTAGCTATCACGGATAGTGAGATACAACCTGATAATAGACGTACAGACAGACACCGGTACGTACGGTTTTTAGCGTTATGTACCAATACTAAAAGGGGCTTCGTAGAAATATCCTTTTCCAAAATGCCGTAAGTTTTTTAGAAAACATTATTTTAAGCATATCATTGGACTAGCATAAGACTTGAGGCCAAATCTCTTCATATACTTGTATTAGTTTTAACAATACCTGCAATTAAAGCATTTATGTGTCTTAGTCGATTCTTCCTGCCCTTCACCGGTCACCTGTAATAGATATTGTGTATTAATTTATTAGCTTATGTATATCTACGTAGCTAAGTGGTAAAAAATATAAAAAGACCACTAGATTTCATATTCAGAAAGAAGAAATTCAAAGTTTGCGTTTTTAAGTCCGCGACACAAGGTTTAACAAGTTGTTGTATTATGCTCATAGATGGCGCTATACGCTGAATGAGATTTCCCAATGGTATTATTATACGACTGACTTATTTAGTTCGAGAAAACCCAAACATCATTATTTTTGGTAATCGCAAGTTTGTAAATAATTGTAAAGAACATACTTTTCGGGATTGCCCAACTAGCTTTGGACCAATCGGAGTCCCTAATCATGAGCTGTCGCGGAGGCGAGTACAAATAAACAATTCTTTAAAACATTGTAAATTTGTGACGTTTTCTCGTCGCTATTTTGTAACAAATTCAAACAATTTACAAAAAATGATATCGCCCGACTACTTTCGGACAAATCGGAGACCTTAATCGTGAGCTAAAGTAGAGCAGGCAAGCATGACATCGATCAAACATTTCGGATTACCTTAAGTCACACGGGATCTACTTAAACTTCTTGTATGCAGACCCCTTTTTTTTTTGGTTAGGCTGGGGAATCCTCATGGACAGCAACTCCCTCGGATGGAAAATTAGTAGTATCAGACTCTTCCTGACTAAACCTGACCCGCCGTGCTACGTCATCCGCGTTTTTGAGTCGGTGTATGGCAACGCGTTGCAATCCTTCATACACTGTATGATCCCTAAGCCAATTTCATACCTAAACTCTGTTACCAACCTTGGCAGCATCGATGAGCTTCTGCAGCTCCTGCGTGGCCTCAGCATCAGCAGTCTGCACGATCCAGATCTCATCCTCGCTGCTGTCCACGCACTCTTGTTTCACCTCCGTTTTTATAACTGGCGGTTCCGCCTAGGAAGTAAAAAGAGGTTACCGTCCCAATTTTGGGCAAAAGTGTGTTTTTATATGCAGTATCTATTAAACATACTGTGTGATCAATTAAGGGGTTGTAGGGTAGTTTAAAATGTTTATTGTTTGAAAAAACCTCGATCAATTAAATCAATGTTAAATAATATTGTGGAGATAACCTATGGCATCACTGAAAACTAATTCATAAATAAAAACTAGTTAGCTACCTAAAATTTAGTTTACTCACAGTTAAGGGAATTTTCTAAAATTTCCGTTAATGCTGTGCTAAAGAAAAATCTATGACTAGATACAACAATATAACTACTATAATTTAGGTCTAGATGGAGGCATAATAATGTAATGAAAAGAATCCCATGAACTAAAATAGCGCAATGATGAAAAGTTTATAAAAACTATAAATTAATATTTCAATGATTAAATTTGGACGAGTTACGAAAACTTAGCCTTCTAACTCACTACTAGTAAAGACGTAAATACAGAAGTGCAATATTATAATAACGTCTTCATAACTAACCTCTTCAGGGTTCAAATCTGATTTAATTTCATCTGATGGCTTCTCATCTAAATTGTTAATAAACTATAATTAGTATTTTTTGCAATTAAGCCCTAAAATAGCTTTTAGAGCTTAATTTTTGTTTAGGTACTTCAAAATAAAACCTATATCTTCGCGACCCACGTTGAGTGCAAAAGCTAAGTTAATAAATAATAGTACATTTCATATTTTCAGTCAATTTTCAATTAAATGAGAAATATAACAAAATAATTTGATATATTTTTTAATTATTTTTAAATAATTTGGTATTTGATATGTTGCTTTACCTTTTCTATCGCCATCTTTCTTACTAGAGCTGCGCGTGCGCTTAGCTATCGGCGACGACACTTTTGGCGAAGTCTGTGAGTCGCCTATAAATAAAAAGTTTCATAAATTCAGTAAATTTTTGTCCACAGCTGGGCAATCTGGGCATAAGAGCATTGCCACAGCATCCAACAACATCCGCGTCTCATCAAACGTAATGTTGGACGTCCTCAGGCACGGTGGAGTGATGATCTGCGCAAGATGGCAGGAGCTGGATGCGAGCAGCTGAAGATAGATCTCGATGGGGGCAATAGGGGAGGCATTTGTCCAGCAGTGGACGAATATGGGATGATGATGAAGATATCATATTTTCTTACCTTTGTCTTCCTCTTTAATTTGATCATCTTCTTTATTGCTAGTTTCAGATTTCTCGTGGGCAGCTTTCAAGTGACCTTTCAGCCATTTTAGATTTGCATATCCTGAAAAATAACTATCAATCAGAAACTTGTTTTTATAGTAACTTACTTGGTGATGATTTATACATAAATAAGCAAAAAATTAAATAGTATATTAGAAGTTTGTGAGAATCGTGGAATGACTTTGAAAGAGGGCTTTCCCCAGCAGTGGGACGGTGTCCCACTACGTTACTCTCCTAAACTATATAGCAGTTCATCTTTGTCAAGGTCTGTTGTCCAAAAGTATCTGACTGAGGTATTAAATAGGTTTTTACTACTACTAATATTATAAATGTGAATGTAGGTTTGTTTGTTACGCTTTCACGCGAAATATACTTAACCGATCGTCATGAAACTTTGCAAACATGTTGTTGGACGCATTAGAAGTAACATAGGGTTACCAACGTAAAAAAAAACAAAGGATTAGGCGACCGCTAGTTATTTAATATATAAAATTCTCGTGTCTCAGCTTACGAAATTAAACTCGTCCGAAACAGCTACACCGATTTTTATCAAATTTTCTGTGTGTGGTAGGGTCTGAGAATCAGACAACAATTAATTTTCATACCCCATATTTGTACTTTTTTATTCCCTTTAACTCATTTGAAAGGCAAAACAACGTTTGTTGGGATAACCAGTACATAATTCTTAGAAGCCAGCTACCGCTGTTCTAGCGATGCCGGCTGACTGTCGAGAGGGGGCGTTGCTAAGCGCGCTCCGTCTTTTATAGCGCACCGCTTGTACCAGGTTTTGAAGAAGGAGGTTTCGCTAAGTGTTGTGGAGTTAAGGTTGAATTTTGAAGTGATTGCACTAATTGCGAATTTAGAGAAATAAAACACGGGGTTCACTTGCGAGGTGTGTATTGCGACTGAGCTAATAACGAATTGTATACCCTTTTAGAAGCTAAGCTAAAAAATGTCATAAAAACTAAGAATATAATAATAATAGATCTTACCATAGTTACACAATGGACATGGATACACTTCACCATCTTCCAACTCATGTTTATGTGTCTCGGAATGCTCGGTAACTTCCGTTAGTTCAGCGAATATCTTCTCACAGAATCTGTAAATTATAATAAATTATAATTGCGGACAACATCACATACATTGTTCTGAACCCAAAGTAAGTTGCTAAAGCACTTGTGTTATGGAATTCAGATACAACGAAGGTACCACAAACACCCAGACCCGAGACAATGTAGAACCGAACCCGGGACCTCAGAGCTAGCGACACCTTGAAACCGGTGCGTGCGCCACTCAACCACGGAGGTCGTCAAAGTAAATGAAGATATACTTCTGATTATTATGAACTATATATAGAACTTTTCATACTTCGGGTTTCATTTCCCTTTGCTCTTTTTTTTTCTTTCTTTTTTCTTTTTAAAACGACTCCCGCACTAAGGAATTTAATCCTTGTGTCGCGGGGTATTTCACAAACATACAATTCACATGCAAAAAGACACCCGACTCAGAACGAGCATTCGTGGATCACACAAATGCTTGTCCTAAGCGGGGATCGAATGAGCGACACGTCGCGCTCAGTGGGTTTGGCGTGATGACCTCAACCACTCGGCTATCCGTGCAGTCAATTTATATGTAATTAAATGACTTTTCATTAAATTTAATGTATGTATATGTTTATAATCGTTTTTTTATTTAACTTACTATTACTACAACTTTTACAGTAGTAGAAGTCTACAAATAAATCCAAGTCCCAAGAATTATTATATCCACCTATTTGTCAATAATGGCTGAAAATATAAATTTAATTACCTGCATTTAAGTTCAGTAACCTCACTGCTATCACACTGGTACTTCCCCAAAAACTCCTTCACCTCCTCATCAGCCTCCTCCAAATTGTCTATGATATTATCTATTTCCGGTTCCGGTTCTATAATCTCTACATCACTGGAACTGCCGTCCTTTTTCTCGTCCTTCACTATGATCACGTCATCAGAACGCGGATCATTGTCTATGGGCTTGGTAATAATTTCTCCATCTGACCCAATTTCCACTTTAACGAACTCTTCCTTGTCTGTGACTTTAGATTCTATCTTGTTTATGATTTCCTTCGCTTTCCCCAAATGTGTGAAACTGAAATTTTTGATTTTCTGAAATATGTATTGCTGGTTGTTTCTTATGACTAGAAATTCGTCCGGATTCAGAAACTGGTTGGCGCTTTTCATTCTGCACGGCTTAAAGTTCTCATTAAGGCAGCATTCACATATAATTTTTAATTGCGTCGACATTTTCTTCTGCGGCGAACATCTGTGTAGTCTTTGGTCCTCATTATCGAAAAGATACAACTTATCGACACTGTTATCAACATGTTTCCCACAAATAAAACAAATCTGGCTCTCACTTTCTCCAATCAAAGTCCCGTCAATATCGACATAAGAAATCGGCTTGTTCCAGTTCTTATGAACGAGTCTGGACGGGTCGGTCTTCCGAACATGTCGTCTTTCACCATACCCTTGGTCATAAGGCAGTGACGTCATCGGGGAGTCTTTGAACATGTTCAGAATGTCCTCCCGAGTATAAGATAGATTGTCGCTACGTTGATAACTCTCATCGTAGTTTTTAAAGTTGTCTTTTATCAAGCTTTTTGGAGACTTATTCCTAGCTGTCACAGGGTTCAAAGTCGCGTACGTTTTGGCTGTGTTAGCTTCTAGATACTTCGTGAATTGAGCTTCGAAACCCGACGTATTATTGCATACAAGTTTGAAAGGCAGAGAGTTCACGAAACTGCATTTCGGACTGGAATTCTTACTGGACCAGCGAGAGACTGGACTCTCAACGATATTAATCTTCTTAGTTTCCTGTATATTAACATTTTCCACGTCTAAATCATCTGTGACGTCATCAGCGTACTTCACAAAGGGAATCTTTTCAGCTGTGAGATCTATTAACGGATCGTCATTATCAAAATGTATCTGCGAAGCTCGTATCTGAGTGCCATCGTCTAGTATGTAGACCAAATCGTTGGCCCCATCGTTTGGATCCAACATTTGATCAAAGTTTTGAGCCAATTCGTCTTGTTGCAAGTTCTGTTCAGCTGTTATAAGGAATTGGTAGACATTGTCTGCTAGGGAGACAGGCTGGTTTCTGGTGATCGAGTTGAGGTCTACATCGAAACCTAGTAAAGACCTGGAATGAAAAAAGAGATACAAAATAAAAAAAAATACCGATACCCATCAATTTTATATCTGTACCAACAATTGGAAAACCTCGCTAAGTAGTCTAAGTACCTACTTGTTGTTATAGCAGCAACAGAAATTCAACATCTCCAAAAATTTCAAAAGTCTATCGATAATGGTTCATTATATACAGCCGTGTGACAAAGAAAAAGACAGTAGAGCCTACGTAACAAGGTTCTGTGTATCTTTTGGGTACTTACACCTAATCAACCCCCTATTAAGTAAATAAACACAAAGAATAATAAATACACAACTTACTTAGCTTTATCCAGAAAAGTCTGAAAGTTATCATCTGGCTCTATTTTAAGAGCCACATCTTCTCCTGCTGCGTTCTCCATGCAGAGAATCAAAGGAGGCTGTGCTTCTGTCATTTTATTTTCTGAAAAAAATATAAGTTAATAGATTTTATAGTTTTCTTGTACAATGTTATTAATTTCCGCAGAAGAGAAATCTATAGGACCAGGCTCTGGCATAATAATTAATATGAAATGAATGAATGAATACTACAAAGATTTTTCATGTTAATACAGTGTGAATTTCTCAAATTCATTTTGTCTGTTGGTTTGGTTTGATTGTTTCTCCAGAACTTAATATAATATCCTTATTTACCACCTAAGTTCACATTGTGAAAGGCAATGAACATATTGAGTATTGAAGATTTCTGCAAGAGCAGATTTAGGTTTACAAAAGTAATAAAATCTTCTCTCTTTTACTTTAATATGCTAAATGATTTGTTGTAATCAAGAATCACACTTGTATCATAAAATGACAAAGTATGCATGCAAAAGTGTATGACCAATCTCAATGAAATTCGATATAGAGGTAGCTGATATCATGTATTAACACAGGCTACTGTTATCTGACAGTGTTGGCGGATGGTCCTGATTTTGCAGCTGCAAACAATATCCAGGCCGGCAAAGTCTTAAGCAGCATAATACATACATACATATAAAATTATTTTCTGGGGAGTAGCTATTTAGGTTTAAGTATGTTTGTTTTTCAAACCATGTTTGTTTTCTAAATTATTCCTAAATATTCTCACTATATATTAAGTGAAACTTACAGGATTCAAATTGAAATTTATTTGTTGTTTGAAACAAGTTGAAACAGAAACAGATTGAAACAGCTCTTGCTGTTGCAACTTACTCCATATATTAACCACTAGCTGTTGCCCACGACTTCATCCGCGTGGTTAGAAGATATAAGTTATAATTTATACCTGCCTTCTATCTATCTTGTAGGATTCAGTCAGCGTTTGCAATGTATGCGCAAAAAATGTTTTTTTTTTTCGACCTCACATTAGAAACCTCAAAAATTGTACCCTATGTGTTATTCTGATGTATAAGCTATATTGTGGTAAAGTTTCATTCAAATCCATTCAGTAGTTTTTACGTGTAAGAGTAACAAACATCCATACATCCATACTTACAAACTTTCGCCTTAAGTCACTTATTATTATTATTCAATAATAAGTGACTTAAAATAGTGGAAGCCAGGTCAGTTATAAATTAGCCTTATTGTTTCACAAATAAAATTGTTCTTATAGGGAATTTCATGTCTGTTTTGGAGAATACTAGGAAAGATCATAAAGACTGCAATAAACATAAATAACAAATCAACAAGATTTTGAAACCTTATATTTAACTGTAAATAAATACAAGGAATATACGTAAAACGTTAAAAACATAAGCAACAGTACGAACATTCTCATGATCAAAATAATTATGGAACATCGCTGAAACAAATTCAATCTTTCAGAAGTTAAAAAGAAAATAAAATATTTCAATTCAAAAAATAAACTTTTCTTTTCCGTAAAGTAGTTTATTTGTTAAACTTTATTCTAAATAATAATTTCCAGCCTAGCCATTAAAAACTAAAGCGGGCAAATGAAAACTGACACTGGCCACCAAATAAAATAAATTCAAACGGCCAGTGACAATGTACTACCGGCAAACATTTTCCGACATTTACGACCACAAAAATACAGAAAAAGGACTTCAACATACGCTGGGATAAAAACAACTCACCAATTCTTTTATTTATACACAAATTTCAACACTTTCGTAGTACAACTGGCACTTCTTTAGAAAAATAACAAATGAATTTTCATTCATCGCCATTTGTGTCAATTTTCAAAACAAAAACATTCGAACATATGTCATAAACAATATTGAGTTATTTTTACATGTCGTGGTTTTGTGTTACATTGCTGTTTAGACTGGAACATTGAAAGAGCAATGTAAATTTCAAAAACTTCATGATTTCATGATTTTTCTCAGTAAAACAATACGTCCACGAATTATACTTAACTCATAATAAGAAATTTGATTTCTTTGATTTTGAAGTCAATTTTCGTAAAAAGATATAAATATAACGATCTAAAATGTAGCAGGATGGCATACTTTGTCACCTTCTACATCACAGCCTGAAATAAACTCGGAGTTTTATAATTTTAGATATTTTACATACATTCAAAACATTTTCAAGTTGAAAAAAGTCTCAAAATCTAATAACAGGACTGGTTGGTTTTAAATGTCTATGGAACAAATGCCTTTTGTTTTGCAATAGAAAAAAAATCGAAAGAATAGGACGGCAATATACCAAACAGACATTTAAAAGTTCCTATTTCTTGCACAATTAGAATCAAGTGAATATCATACCCTATATTTACAAGTCATTTTTCATTTATCGGCAATGAAACAAGGATTATAACATAAGATTATGGATAACGAGTGTAAAGTCATTTCAAATAAGCCGGGGTATAAGCGAGACAGCAATATTTTTATTTGTTGATTGACAAGTGAACTGTCATTTATTCGCAATATGGCCGATAGTTTATCTAAATACGGAACGTATTTATTTGTGCGCGAATATTATCATTTGCTATTCAAATGTTAATTTGTATATTTTGATGACATAGTGAGTGAAGTGTCGCGGCATGTTTCCACTTACTCCACCAGTGGTCAAACGGCTGTTAGGATGGAAAAAGGGACCCGAAGGTTCATCTGCAGCAGAAGATAAATGGTCTGAGAAGGCAGTGAAGAGTTTAGTTAAGAAATTAAAGAAAAGCGGAGCTCTGGAAGAGTTGGAAAAAGCAATTTCAAGTCAGAATAGTCATACCAAGTGTGTTACAATACCCAGGTCAGTTCCTTATTGATTTATTTTTTTCGTGATAACAATCATTTCGGAACATGACGTTTCCGGTGCCTAATAAATACTTGCAGTGTTGTTATGTTCTATGTTGCTAGAAATAAAAGCGGTTTTGGCTTGCAGCAGCTCATTGATGAGTTGTTGAATTAATCAAAGCAAGGAGACGTTCGTAAATCCAATAAAACAGTTGCCAAATTGAAGTCATTTAATAACAAAACATATAAGAATCCTATAGGACATCATAGAAAAATATAATTTATTCGCCCCTAAAGTCATAGTCAAGTCCTATGACCCTTCGTGAACGAAGTATTTTTCGCGGCCGGGTTATTTCGGTAGGTCCTATAATCCGACCGAATTGAATAGTCGCATATTATAATGACCCGGTTGGAGGTAACGACCATCGCAATTTTGTTGCATAATAACATACAGGACGCAAAATCGGTAAGGTCAAGACACCGTCAAAACAAATCGAAGCCTCTTGTCAATATGGCGGACATGTTTTGAACTTTGCAATTTTTTTTTAATTGCTATAACAGCAATAAAGCATTTTGATACTGTGCGCGTGACAATATTGTGATTTTGTGTGTCCTTTGAACATTTTGGTGGAAATTCGTATATCCTTTTGTCCTTGAAGGTAATTTACGTCACATATTCCTGTTTATGTATATTGAGTTTTTCAATCACTAATTTATGCGAAAATTACGGTTTTTAGAAGATATATCGTGTTCTGTGTGGTTAAAACGCAGTTTTAGAAGTATTTTAAGACCTTCGTTTTCTATTTTGTGCGGTAGAACGTAGAATAAAGCCAATAAGAGACTTATAGGATATTGGTAATACAGATCTGTGTTATTCAATGATGATCATCTGGTAATCATTTGCCGCCAATTTTGTGGATAAAACCCCTTTTCTTTGTTAACATTTAGTTGTGCATTTTTACTACCCTTTTTTCTAGTATTATTCATATATTGAACTGTGAAACCAGGATTATTGCCAAACCTACATAATGGTATAGAAAATTATTAGTTCTTTTCTTACATTATGCTACTGTGTATTTAAATTTATTGATAGGCTAATTTTATTTTATTAATCTTCCCATACCACAGAGAATAAATAAAATTAGCCTTTTAAAAAAAGCAAATAATAAATTGTGTAGCTTGATCTGTTTCTGGGTACTTTTGCATAACCAATCACTTTTTTATGTTCTTTCAGAATCGTTGTGCCAAGTGACTTGTTACATACTTCTTAGTTTTCCCTTATTTATTTCCATTTTGACCATTTTCTCCTACCATATCAATGTTTTGCAAGTGTTCTTTATATTTTTCCACTATGTTATCTTATTCCATGACGTTCATTCAAAGGTTCTACATAAAAGATTGCTTTAAGCCATAAGATTGTTATTACGGCACCACTTAACTATGTCATCTTTGACAAATCCTCTATGCATGTGGTGTGCAAATTAAGAATATAAATATTCAATCTATCGTATCTAAAACTCTCATACACGTAAGGCATACAAATGGCTAGATATCCATGCTCTGATGGACCATGCTTGTCCTGGAATAGTACTAGATTTTGTAACTGTTTTAGTCTTGTATAGATTACTGTTTTTTGTATCATTTAAGTTCTATAAAGTTGTAAATTCTTTTATTCAGCTTTCTGATATTACTATAGATAAAGTTGTATAATAGTCTGGAACTTTTTGAGGTTAATAGCAATTAAAAATCTTAATTGTTACATTATGGAATAGTCTAGTGGTTAGACCTTGACCACTATACCTGTGGGTAAAACCAAGGACACGTGTTTGTGTGATGATTCGAATATTTGTTATGTTTCTGTGTGTATCTATCAGTAATAAATGTATAAGTATGTTAATCAGTCACCTAAAAGCTACTCATAATATGCGCTTTGCTTATTTTGAGGCTAGATGGAGTTCTGAGAATATTGGTTAATATAATTTAATATTATACTTTATTAGTTCTGTATAAATTAATCCCTCATCTCTGAACTGACCTCCCCTTTCCACCAATACTTACTGAAACACTTGCAGTTGCGAAAGATACAACACGCTATATGATGTTACACTATAACTCCTTAAAAATTCGGCAAGTGTTGTACTTTACAAAATGGTGGCAGGTTATGTTATTCTCCTCCCCTGCAGCAACTTATGTTTCAAAAACTATATTTAAAAAATTTTCTCTCTTCCACAGGGTTAAACCAAACGAGAACGTGATAAATGGTCAATACCGCAAGGGTTTGCCGCATGTTGTCTATTGCAGGCTGTGGCGCTGGCCGCAGCTACAGGTAAACTTGCAGTGTTAATTCTTTTAAATTGTTGAAACTTTTCACGCAAATGTTTATTAACATGGCAATTAAGTGATGAATAAGGTTATAGTAGGTTTACTCCTAACAGAATAAGGATCTGTCTTACTAGAATTGGGATTTATCTATTTTTAAAAATTCACGTCTCATTCATAAAGACAGTCAAACTCGGAACAAGTAACTCAGAATGCTTGTCCTATGCTTGGATCGAACCCACGACACATTACGAACTGTGGGTAGGTCGCCTACCTGTGCAATAAAAAAAATGGTATTCTGGAAAACGACACTAACGCTAATTTGAGGAACGACACAATTTGGAACTACACTCGATCCTAAGCTAACGACATGGATCATACTGGATCGCTTTTAGATCTTAGTTTGGTTCAATAGTTTTAGGACTTTATCATAACTAAAAAGAATGCCATGGGAGTAAGCCTGCTTCTGTCAATGAATATAATTCACTGCTATTGATTACTCAACTAGTAGATGAAATTTAAGGGATTAGTATTAAGTAAAATCAAAATAGGAGCACTTGCTATACTTATAGGTACAATACATGATGTCAAACAATAATTTGTAGTCATAAGAAATGTACAAATCATGTTGTCAAACAAAAATTTGTAGAGACAAGACTTATAATTAGATTGATACAAGATTTTTGACATTATATGCATTTGAAATTGATTAAAAGGTCATTGATTGATTGATTCTGTCAAGGTCATTGTGATTGTCATCATGTGTGATAATGCTAATTATTACTTGACAGTAATTATGAAAATATTTACCTATGACTAGCTAGATTCAAATTGTGTCTGTTGATGTTCCCTTGAAAAGTTAATGCTAGATATTTTTATGAGTATGTGTGTGTTAAGTGTATTATAATTAAACTAGCTGTTGCCCGCGACTTCGTCCCCGTGGGTAGAAGATATAAGTTATGATTTAGATATACCTGCCCAGTTTTTTTTCTCATTTTCCATTATATCTTAGCTCCTATTAGTCGCAGCGTGATGGTTTATAGCCTAAAGCCTTCCTCGATGAATGGTCTATCCAACACAAAAAGATTTTTCAATTTGGACCAGTAGTTCCTGAGATTAGCGCGTTCAAACAAACTCTTCTGCTTTATATATTAGTATAGAGTATAGATGTGCTAGAAATTTATGATACCTGTTTTTCTTACCAATGGGAATTAGGCAAATAGTAATTGTGTTACTTGTATTGTAGATAATGCTTGGTAGTGACTAATTTGGAAATGTTTTGGTATTGATGAAAAACAAATTTGCAAATTGCAATATCACTGATAGAAGCTTATAGATAAAGTTGTTTATTAATCATCAGAAACAATGATATCTAAGAGGATAGGTTGTCTTTGTCTACGGCATGATGTAAGCATAATAAATTGGTATGAATTTCCATTGTATGAATGATGGAAAAGTTAAGTTATTCCATAATAATAGGTATTTTTTGCTCGCTATTCTAAATGTCTAGAATGAAACTATGAATAAGGGCAGACAGAGAAGGAAACAACAGGTTCCTATGTACTATAATAATGCTATCTTAATTAATTATCTTTTCAACTTCCTAAAACACATTATTATGTATACTAAATTCCTATTGATCTTATTTCTCGACTGCATTGATAGCCGAGTAGACATCTATGATCGGCACGCCTATGAGCACTTTACTCGAAGTGTCGCGGATTCGAAACCCTTATAGCATAATGTGTGATCCACAAATATTTGTTGTAATTCTAGGTATCCTTTTGCGTGTGTTTTTCAATATGATTAAACTGAGAAGTCTTTTTTTTAATACTTTTTCATTTTATTACAGAGCCAACATGAACTAAAGCCAGTTGACCACTGTGAGTACTCATACCAGTTGAAAAAGGACGAGGTGTGCATCAACCCTTATCATTATAATAAAATCGATTCACCAGGTGAGACCCATAAACTATTTCCTATGTCTGTAAGTGATAAGTATAAAAAGCTGATGAAAGGTTTAGCTTCTAATCGTATTTTCTTTCAAATCGAAATAATAATTATAACAAATTCTTAATTTTATAAGTGATATGTTTATTATTTTTATAAGATCAGACCAGCGCCCAAACTGATTTGATAGTTTTTTGATTAGCTTTTTCAAGTTTTTTGCCATGTTGCTAAATGGGCATCTTCATTATATATGACGTTGTGGTACCATCGCGATCGGTAGTTCTCAAAACACAGATCGGTGATTGGGCGGCCTTTTACTTTTCTCAACATGCTGTGGATGTGAGAAAGAAATCATCCGGTAAATCCTAGACACCATGTGGTCTCTTAAACATTTTTCAAGGCTCCTTATTTTTCTATCCCGTTACAGCGTTACCTCCGATCCTGGTCCCGCGGACCCTGGGCGACGCGGAGGTCCGAGCGCCGCCGCCCTACACGGACTACCACGCGCCGCAGCACCACCAGCCCCACCACCAGCAGCACCAGACCCACCAGCCCCACCAGACGCATCAGCAGCACCAGCCGCACCACGATCATACAGACGCGTGAGCCTTATATATAAAAATGAATTGCTGTTCGTGTGTCTCTCTAAAAGGATGTAAAAGTGAAATAATTAATTAATAAAGTATAAAACGATCATATCATAAGATCCTAAAATTGCCACCTGTAACTACATTAAGCAATAAAGTGTTGAGTATTACTCGAGAACGGCTGAACCGATTTGGCTCATTTTATTCTTTAAATATAGATATAGGTTTCAAAGGTTTTAAAATATGGTAAATTTGCAAATAAAATTGAACATTAACTGTTGGGCGGTATGTAGTTTGCCGGGACAGCTAGTGTAGTATATTTATACTACGTTAAAGATCCCAAAGATGTGAAATAGAAGTCATGATCATAAATGGACGGCCATTGACATTTGAGACATGATTATAAGGAAATATTGGTCCTGATGAAAAAAATGCTGTAAACCGATTTAAATATTGTTTAAAATGTTGGTAACAATATGGTTTCATGCTCTATGTAAGTATATTAGTAATGTGATATTACAAAAGAAAATAATGTTATATTGTGCGTTTTTACTTGGTAGCGGTCGCGAATATCAATCTTCACAGATAACCTAGCACAAATATAATGATGTATGTAATGTATTGTGTGTATAGCGAAGTGTTTACGCAGGGTGATGCAGGCGGGCGTGGTGGGCGCGCACTCGGCCATGTACCTGGAGGCCACGCTGGCGCAGCACGTGCCCGGCAACACCACCGTGCACGTGTACGTACCACACACACACTAGTCACTAAACCTCACATTAGCATAAGGCTAGACTCTGCAGGATCTGCAGAGATAGTAACATACTATCCAAAATCAGCGATACAGAAACGAAAGCATTATCTCTTGCTAACTTTCTCTGAGATAAATTTCCTACCTATAGAGAAGGTATCCCGTAGAGACTATATGCGACTTTGAACTAGACCAAAAGAGACCGACTTGTATTTATCTGTACAAGTTCCACGCATCCCTGTATCTTTTAACTCGGCCTGACAAAGAGACCATTGCGTGCTTTGTAATACAAATAACAAATATCCATTATCTAACAACATAATAAAGGAAATATTAGATACCCCATCACATTTCAGATTAAAGTTCTCAACAAGACCTCTGCATATTGAACCTGTGTCCCCGTGCACGCCTTTATAAAGAACCGGGTATCTTCCCATAACATTTACCTTGATTAAATGGGACCGGGTCACTTGAAATTATCCTTTGAATCAAAAGAGATATCTACTAATACCAGTATATAACATGCGCAGGAGTTCATCGACAGTGGAGACCCCGCCGCCGGGCTACATCAGCGAGGACGGCGACCCCATGGACCACAACGACAACATGAGTGAGTTTGTTGACAATTTGTATATTTTGTTTATTATTATTTTATACTATTGTAGTCTTTTATATGTGGTAGGGTGATGTATCAAAGTATACCTTTGTATATTTCCAAGCATTCACCTATTTAAAGTCCCTTCATCATCATCATTATGTTGTGTGTCAACTCACACAAGGCACTGATATAAAATTTCCTTTAAGCATATCCAGTACTCGCCAAAATTTTATTGTGTGTCGACACCTCTCAAAATACTTTCGCATATAAGCCTATTTTGCATATAAACCCAGAAAACACACTAGCGCAACTTGCACATAACAACGTCGTGCACATAAGACCATCTTGCCATTAAGCGCATTTGCACATGAGCGCATCTAACACAATACCCTTTAACATTACCTTACCATCTAATCACTTGAACTTATCACACCTTTTCTTCCAGACCTGACCCGCCTCTCCCCGTCGCCAGTAGCCCTGGCAACAGAAGCGGCCCCCGTGTTGTACCACGAGCCCGCGTTCTGGTGCAGCATCAGCTACTACGAGCTCAACACGCGCGTCGGGGAGACCTTCCACGCTTCGCAACCCTCGATCACAGTGGACGGGTTTACTGATCCTAGTAATAGTGAGAGGTATGTATATGTAGCAAGTGGTCTTCAACTTCTGCCCCCCAGTTCGTCCCTTTTCTCTCCTCAGTCGCGTTGACCTGCCTCTTAACCCTAACGCTATTTTAATTTGTCTTTTTTATAAACGAGTCGTGTGTCGCGGGGGTTTTCAAGTAACGTGCACAAAGTGACCCAGATTTAGAGCAAGCATTCGTGGTTGAAACAATCTTACGCAGAGATCGAAACCGCGACGCTTCGTGTTTAGTGGGTCTGGTCCAGTGATCTGCTTGGCCATCCGTTCCTAGATTCCAGACCGGGGGAATGCTCATGGATATCCACTCCCTCGGGGGAGGAAATGGGTAGTGTCAGACTCTTACTGACTATATCTGAACCGTCGTGCTACGTCATCCGCGATTTTTTTTGTCGGTGTATGGCAATGCGTTGACTTCAACGTATGGCGCCCTGGGGTTTACCGAACGCGCTCCACCGCCTCCTTCTGTGACACCACTATGTCTCAGAAGTCGTTTCCAGACTCCTGGCAGGCAAATAGCAAGACACTGATGCCTAGGCATCTGCTTCCTGTCCTCCATAACTCTCGCAGCCAAAATCACTCCGGAAGGTGGCTACAATGATAGATATAGCTCTACTTCAAATTTTCATTGTAAAATTTGCCACATTTGATATTACCAAAAAATTACAACTTAATTATCAGCCACAAAACACTTTTCCATGTTTCGAGCTTAGATTTCAGTAAATAGGGATTGATGGTAAGAACAATTAACGTCTGTACAGAACACCGCCTGATCTGACATTAAGGCGCTGTTTCCACGAACGAGAAAATTTGAACGAGTCAACCCTTATATTGTCGGAGGATCTCTGTGAACGAGCGGTTATTCGCAGCGTTTCCGCGGCGATTCGTTACGGTATCGCCGCGTTTCCTTGACGCGTTGTGAAAGAAAGGATGCTTGACGAGAGGTGACTCTGAATGACGTATGACATTGACAGCGCGCTCGTGGCGCCTAGCCCGCCCGCTGTTAGTCGCGTCGGGCGAGCGACGACGCAGGGTGGAGACGGCTCTATAGAGAGGGCTCTATAGAATTGCGTGATGCGACGATAATATCGCCGCGATTCTTTCGCTCGTGGAGAAAGTACTTAATCTCACGCAGCACACTAACGGCCTGCTCCCCCCCAGGTTCTGCCTGGGCCTGCTGTCCAACGTGAACCGCAACGAGGTGGTGGAGCAGACGCGGCGCCACATCGGCAAGGGCGTGCGCCTGTACTACATCGGCGGGGAGGTGTTCGCCGAGTGCCTCAGCGACTCCTCCATCTTCGTGCAGAGCCCCAACTGCAACCAGCGCTACGGCTGGCACCCCGCCACCGTCTGCAAGATCCCGCCCGGTCAGCTACTCCACTCATTTGCTCCACACGTTTACTATTTCCCACTGGATACTTGCTCACTAACGACCCGGCGCTCTCCAACAGGCTGCAACCTGAAGATCTTCAACAACCAGGAGTTCGCGGCGCTGCTGTCGCAGTCGGTGTCGCAGGGCTTCGAGGCGGTGTTCCAGCTTACGAGGATGTGCACCATACGCATGAGCTTCGTTAAGGGTTGGGGAGCGGAGTACAGGTGAGCGGTCTAAACTGTAAACAAACTAAACTACTGCTACCTCATCACTGTTCAGCTGTAAGACCCTCTCTCTGTGGCCGCAGACGGCAGACCGTGACGTCGACCCCGTGTTGGATCGAGCTGCACCTGAACGGGCCGCTGCAGTGGCTGGACCGCGTCCTCACGCAGATGGGCTCGCCGCGGCTGCCCTGCTCCTCCATGTCCTAGTCGCGGTGAGTAGCTTACACGCAGACAAAGTCATCAACGCACCCAGATACAAAAAACGCACTATCATAGAGTGCAAGACACTGGCGGCCATATGCAAAATAATTAACACACATTGGAATTGAATGCTTGTTTGTGGCGCCTAAGGTTTCACTGACACTCAAGTCAAATATACAGAGACACACAGACTCAGAACACACATTTTTAAGTCAGACGAATACTTGTCTTGCGCGGGGACCTAATCCGCGACACTGGTTTTATGTAAAGAAATTTGTCTGTTGTATCACAATGAAAATAAATTGAACTCTCGATACCTTAGTCGGTAAAGCGACTGGCGCGTACAGCCAGGATTCGCAGGTTTGTTTGAGGTTTGAATTTTTCATTATATAATTAATTAATTTGCATCTTAAGTCATAGTAATACTATATACTCATACAGGAACATTACTAAGCAATATTTAACATATCTGCGTTCAAATCAGACTAAAAAACTATACTTAAACAAATTAATTTGTCCACAGAGCCCCATAACGAGAGCAGAGGAAGTTATACTCACACATAAATGTATGTATAGAGTTAGCTCAAAACAATAAATACCTCCATTTTGAGTCGTAGTCTGTAAGCTAAAGCGCGTACGTACTCACAGAGTTATATATTCAACTCTACTCAAACTACACTCAACTTTGAGATGCCCCACTCGTAATTAAAGTCACCTTGAAGTCTCATGCTGAGTTTTAAAGGTATTCTGTAACGTAAAACTTTAAAAAGCCGAGATTTTATTAATAATTCGCGTTCATACGCAAGGCAATGCGAATCTTGGATATACTTTATTCAAAACTATTGGACTTGGGTTGCCTTACGTACAGAAAAAATAATGTACTAATTATGATTGGTACCTATCATTACATTACACCGTTCAGTAGCAGAATGATAATTCAAGGCGAGTTTTAATGTATGCGACTGAAATTACTCAGTGTTACAATGATAAACATTTAATATATTGCCATGTATAAAGAAAGACGAAGGTATATCTACTACGAGTTTTTAAAGCAACATTATTGTACTAGTAGTTCGGCGTCTGGCTCCCACGACGCCTCACTGAGCCAGTCCAAGTTTTATACAATTCTGTGAGTTCGGACCAAGCTTTAGCACGCAATATTTGATAATAAACGATTACATGTAAATGTTTTATTAAATTAGATTAACTGCGCAAAGAGTAATCGTATTTTCCTATTTGAAGAGTTATTTTTTATTATGAACGGCGGTAGTAAGACTATAATGTTGAAATGTAGGTTTTTTTACATTCGTACACTTTGACTAGTATTCATACATACACACAATAATATATTTTATGCAAGGAATTAAATAGTATTTTCACACGGAGATTTTTGATGTGATTTTGTAATAAGCCTTTTTTAAGCCTTGAAAAATCAATAAAACCCCAGGATGAATATTAAATGAAAAAGAAAGACAGTTTCTCTTTTAGTGTCCCACTGCTGGGCAAAAATCATGTTAGGAAACAATAGTTAAATCAGTGTTGATTTTACTAAAAAGTCTAAATATATAGAAAGTCTTACTACTGCATAAAAATGGCTAAAAAAAGAACCTCTTCGTTTTAACAGTTGTCTACTTTTTGCACGGTTTCACAACAATTAGTCTGTAATTTTTACATTAACTATTACATATTATTGACCATTGGAATCGAAAATATTATCCTCTTTCTGTAGCAGTTGGTTAAAAAATCTTTTAAGTCTATCTTAATTTTAAATTCAATATTTGTTCGAATATTGCAATCTTTTGAGCAAAATATTGCCGCCGTTTTTTTAGATATGATTAGTAACCTCCGTGGCTTAATTGAATGGACTGTTGAGTCGCAGGTTCGAGTCCCGTCTGAGGTATATTTTTTATTTTTTATGTAATTGCAGTTGAAATAATAAATTCAATTGGTCAATAATATGCAATAATAATACTTTTATAATTATTGTAATACAGAATAAAGATTTGTATTGATTGTAAAATTTAATATATCTTTTAATAAAACGTGTTCATATAAAACACAACAGCAACGGTTTCTGAATACAATACCTAAATTATATTTTATTATCTCTGTTAATATGAACATGTCTTATTAAAACAGAAACACAACAAATTTATAACAGTTTTGTTCGGCCATCGCATTGCATTTATCAATATAATTATGTTAAAACAATCATGTATGTTATACGTGAGTTTGCTTTTTAGTTATTCATCTTTGTGCGTTGATATTACTTGTAAGTTTTGTGAGATTTTCAAGTAGATGCCTGGACAATGTTACATCGCATTAGACAACTAATAGAAAACTTCAAATGTATAGGAATGACACTCCTGTTCGACAAATGACGTGTTAACTTACTTGTCAACGTACGATACGACAAGATAAAATGGAAAGTTTTGACCTCTCAGCTTAGTTGTTATAGCGACTGGTTTGTTGAACCAGGAGTCGCTGGTTCGAGTCCTGTCGGAGGTTGAAACTTTGTTGTAATTTTAAATGCGAAGGCAGAACCTTGTTTCGGTAAGATCAGCAATTAAAATCGATACAAACTCTCAAATATGTATAGAAACATATGAAATGGAGTTTATATTTGAATAATTCTCACAAAATGTACGAGGTTACAAAATAAAAAATCATGTAAATATTTTTACGTTAAAATCATTTGTAATGAATTGTTTATAATGTAATCATGTGTGTATTAAAGTTGTTTATAAATACAGTTTGTACAAAACGTGTTTGGGGGATAGATTTTATGAGATGTACATTTTAATCGATATTTTTGTTACAAGACTATATTTTAACTCGATAATCTCTATCTTTTCTTAATATTGTATATTGCTATTATTTGTGTCTACTGACAGGAAAAGCTAAGTTTTTAACAATAGTAGAAATCGATAAATTCACCAAATATTTAATTTACTTCTGTAACTTAAATTTGTCACTCTTAAAATTGACGTTTCATAAAATCTGTCCCCCCAAACACGAGGCCAGGTGCGGCCACCCTGACACGTAGACTACAGTCGCACACATATATATTATATATTTATAATAATAATAATATAAACGTTTAAAGCTAAAAGAGAGGTTATTTTCGACATGTTTTGACATTAATAAGGTGAAAGATAAGGATTGGGACGATTGACGGCGTCTAATATCAATATTTTTTTTGTACTTTCTTATATTGTTGTTTTATTAAACCAAGTAAATGTCTTAAAATGTTAAATACATCTTCTCATATGGAGAATGAACGCTCAGAGCGAACGTTCGTTGAGACAAGGCAGTCTTATTGCCGTTCAATATTGGAACCATCGATAAATTTGTCTACTTACTAGAGGAAGAATATTCGAGTAACGTACGGTATTCAAGGATATTGAAAACGTTGCAGTTCAAGTTAGTTTCGTAAAGAAACTGGCCTTTTTTTTTTAACAAACTTCCTTTTCCATACAAAGGTTATTTGTTTTGGTATTGATTAAGATATGTTATGTAACATAATATTCTTTTATTCTCAATGACGCCGTCGATTCGTCGATTAAGTATGAGAATGTATGAAATGTATTTTATTTGATTATGTTGACATTTTATCCGTTGGACATGAAATTTATGACGTTTTTTTTATATTATAATCGCAGTTTTTGTTATGTTACTGTCTGTAATCAGTTTTTGTATTTAAAATATTTAATTGCAGTACTCGTAGTATGCAATGCTTTAAATAATAATAAATTGAATCTTTTTATGTAAAATTATAGGATCTATAACAGTTGCTGGATATCATCATGATACTCGAAAATTTACTTAAAACCGATCGAATAAAGTCCATATTTTTTCAAAGAAAGCTGGCATTTTATCGGTCATCTTTTGCCAAACAATTGTGAACTTTATTTCACTTAATTTAGAAGTTGGTTTTTGTGTGTCATGAAGAAATCCGCATGCTTTTCACCGGTCTTTGATTGCAGATCTCACAATATATTTTACTTCGAGTATTTTATTATTAAAAAAAAAACTTATAAAAGTACATTCTCAAAAGAAACGGTTAATATCGTGGTTCGGTGCTAGTGAGGTTTTGGTCTGTGCGTGTTGTAGTGAGATCGCTCCCGGTGCGAGCGTTTTTATGTTCGACGAGTGTTTTAGATGCCCACTTGTGGACAAGCGAAGGTATTCAATAGTGGGGAAATTCTGGTAGTTGGTTTTTCATACAACTTTTTGTGGATGTTTTACGATGTGCCTAAAAAAGGTAGAAATTATATACTCATGGAGTGTATTTTATCGAAAGTTCGTTGGTTGCTATACTGCTAAAAGTGGTTAGAAAATTAAGTTAAATTTCAAAGAAAAATATGATCGCGGTTATGTCTCACATTCGCGAAAAAGTTAGTAATCTAGCAAGCAAAGTGATCTACAATTATGTGTTACAAAGATTGTATAAAAAATCAACTGCCAACACATTGAAATTGAATATTATCGCTCAAAAAAGGGTTTAGAAAACTCATTGTTATAAAAATACAATTATATTTCGTTTAATTAACAAAGAAATTAAGTTACGTGTTATTTTAAAGTATACTGTATATTATTTCGATATTTAGAAACGAAACAATGTGTTACAACAAAAATATCTGCGTTTTAACCGTTCTGTCCATCGTCATGTTTAAATGACAGTTTTCAGATGCTATAGAGCAGAGGTTACATTATCCAAACTGTTTAACGCCCACTTGAAACAAAAATAATTCAAAGTCCCTTTTATGAGCTTATTTAAAACCATTATAAATAGAAATTAAATAAATTATTGTGTATTATTTTCTGGATCTCTCACCCCCTTGAAGCCTTCATCACCCACTAGTTGGCGCTATCTTACTTTGGGAAAGAGTTCTCCAAAGCGATGTTAAAGTTCTAGAAGTAAGAGAGGCTGTCCGGTGTAAAAGGGCGTCTCTCTTCCACACTAAGAACATTCTCATTCCTCTTCGACAAGTGACCTGACTTTGACTTTTCAGTTCAATACATTTGAGTGATTCGTCAGCGTTAGCGCGAGGAGTAATGTGACTTGTCTGCTGGCTCTTGGTCTGTCGTTCAAACATGACTTGTGGTCAAATGGTTGAACAAATATGATAGTCGTAAGGTCATCGTATGTTGGTTTTTCAACAATTATGCTTGTTATTTCATTTAAGTTGTATATTCATGTGATCGAATGTGGTATCTTTTATTTTGTTAATTAACTCATATTTCTAGTGAGAACTTTGGCGTTATGAATCAGACTTGTCGGTATTTGTATGTCAAGCTTACCTGTCTTATCTGATGTCCTGTGACCTTTTGCCACAAAAACTGTTACTCACGCAGACATAATCAAAATTTCAATATTTCTAACAACCAAGATCAAAAATAATTCTAGTTACAAGGGATAGAGTAAAAAGTAAAGATGCCACATTTGAGGGTAGTTAGCAGGAGTTGTGCAAATTGTCCAGTACTAATGAAATTGCGGGCAATTTTTCAGTCACTCCGTTGTGCTACGTACTGCAGTTTGCATGTCTCTGCTTAACGTTAAAATATTTATTAATGTTCTCTTTTATTGTTGTTTTATTGGTTGTATTTTATGTCATATACATGGTGTTGTTGATATTTATAAGATCACTCACACACAAGACTATTTTCAATCATCAGTCAAATATTTGCTTGTGTTTACTTTAAAGGAATTGGATTTCAATTGTCAGACGTTGCTAAATGTTTTATCTATTGCTTAAAACGCATAGTTTGGTTTAAAACAACGTCATCTGTATATCACATGAAGTACAGTCAGCAGAAACGTTTAGTAGTAAGCCTATGTTATCACTAGAGTAAGGTTAACATATTATGTTTTATGTAACTCGGTTCCCCCTGGCTTCCATAATAATGATTTGCGGCGGTCTCACGACGTGGGATGTGTTAGGAATATTATATGAAAACAACTACAATAAACATGTGTGGTTTTTTTATTTGACTGTTTTATTTTTTCGTGTTGATGGCCTCTTTGGAAACTAATACCTATCGTTCAGCGGCTACGTTTTTTTTTCACCGCTATCCGTGCAGTCGAAATGAACCATGATTGTTAAGGCACATATTTGTACCAATTTAAGGTTTGCCCGAATGACGGCTAAACGTCGGCACCGATACGTTAAGTTGACACGACTGCAACAGAACTGCAAACCAGCAGTTGCAGTTCTGTTGCAGTCGTGTCAACTGCATTCAAACAGCATTCGAACTGCAAATTTGCAGTTGGATGTGGGTATGACGTAGGTATGTGGTTACAGGTAGCGTTTTAAAGTGTATCGAAAACCTACCTAATGTACATGTTACCTTATGTTTTTGGTGGATGCTTATAAAAACTGGCTCTGTGGCCTAATTTAGTCTGCCTGGTCCAGTCAGCGAAAGTTGGCTAGTCAGAATTTTTCATTATGAGCAATCTTACAGCTAGATAAGGGTTTTAAATTTTAAAATACGTTTAGATTGATGATGATGCAAACCAATCTAAACGTATTTTGGGACAAATCTTAATGCTAATCAACAGGCCACAGCTTGGACTCAAAATAAAACAATCACAATGGACTTTTGGACTATATTTGTAACAAAACACAAATGCCACTTCACAGCACGGTATCATACACGAATAATTTTCGTCCCGGGCTCCCACTTATAACTGTTGAAGCCACTTCGGACCTTCTGAACGAAATTGTTCACAACGGACGGTTTCTTCACTGTGTCCACCGACGTGTAATACACGATATTCGTGGACGGATCACAGCTAAGACTTTCCTCGGACTTTGGCCGAGTAACATCGGAATAAGTCTCCTGACTAAACGTTGAGTTGGACCTTCGAACCCCAGACCTGGACCTGTCGATACTCTGGACCTTAATTTTGCCGTCCTCGGAGACCATGTCCACCCGCGGCGGCGGCCGCTGGTTCACGATGCCCGCACAGCTGTGGAACTTGGAGAACTTGTCGTGGACACGGTGCTCTAGGTCTACGTGGAGACTTAGTTGGCGCCTGCAAACAAAAATGGAGTCGGTTACTAAAATAGGATCTCGGGTGATAATATTTGTTGTTTATAAAGATTGCAATGTGACTATTACGTTGGAAAGTTTTGACTGACATAGCACGCTTTTATCCCGACCCAGGATTGGAAATAAAAAATCAACCTTGTATTGAATAAAGAAATCATTTGGGAATTACGAGAGTTGCGTCAAAAGCGGGATATAAGGGAGGTTAAAAAAAAATAGCATAGTAAAATAAAGGGTTGGAACAGACCTTTCACCGACTACCGACCCAACTCACCTATAATTAAAATTTTCTCCACAAAGATGGCAAGTGATAGGCCCGCCGAAGTGGTGTTTCGAAGTGACCTCGGATTCACCAGACGAAGTACACTTCGACTTGTCCACCTTCCGGTGAAGGTTGACACAACTCACTGTCCTCTTGTCAGAAGAATCAGACTCTTCTGCCGTTTCGATAGACTCAGTCTTAGACTGCTGCAGATTCGACTCGGAAAACCTATTCTTCTTGATTTCCGTTAAAATTTGGTCAGGGTCGCTGATTTTGTCGAAGAATGACACGATCTTCTTTAATTTGTCTTCGTGTGCATCGCATTTTGTCATTTCGGGATCAGTTTGGGTGTTACTTGCCTTTTTCACGGACTGCCGCGTGGTGGAGGGTGTCGACATGTTGGTCCCTAGTTTGGATATGCCTTAAGAAGAAGATATACCTTAAAGGTATTCTGTGACGTAACACTTTAAAAAGCTGAGATTTTATTAATAATTCGCGTTCATCCGCAAGGCAATGCGAGTCTTGGATATACTTTATTCAAAACTATTGGACTTGGGTTGCCTTACGTACAGACAAAATAATGTACTAATTATGATTGGTACCTATCATTACATTACACCGTTCAGTAGCAGAATGATAATTCAAGGCGAGTTTTAATGTATGCGACTGACATTACTCAGTGTTACAATGATAAATATTTAATATATTGCCATGTATAAAGAAAGACAAAGATATATCTATTACGTCCTTTTTAAAGCAACATTATTGTACTAGTAGTTCGGCGTCTGGCTCCCACGACGCCTCACTGAGCCAGTCCAAATTTTATACAATTCTGTGAGTTCGGACCAAGCTTTAGCATGCAATATTTGATAATAAACGATTACATGTAAATGTTTTATTAAATTAGATTAACTGCGCAAAGAGTAATCGTATTTTCCTATTTGAAGAGTTATTTTTTATTATGAACGGCGGTAGTAAGACTATAATGTTGAAATGTAGGTTTTTTTACATTCGTACACTTTGACTAGTATTCATACATACACACAATAATATATTTTATGCAAGGAATTAAATAGTATTTTCACACGGAGATTTTTGATGTGATTTTGTAATAAGCCTCTTTAAGCCTCATTTTTGTAATTAAATTTACTACAAGCCTGAAAAAATCAGTAAAACCCCAGGATGAATATTAAATGAAAAAGAAAGACAGTTTCTCTTTTAGTGTCCCACTGCTGGGCAAAAATCATGTTAGGAAACAATAGTTAAATCAGTGTTGATTTTACTAAAAAGTCTAAATATATATAAAGTCTTACTACTGCATAAAAATGGCTAAAAAAAGAACCTCTTCGTTTTAACAGTTGTCTACTTTTTGCACGGTTTCACAACAATTAGTCTGTAATTTTTACATTAACCATTACATATTATTGATCATTGGAATCGAAAATATTATCCTCTTTTTGTAGCAGTTGGTTAAAAAAATCTTTTAAGTATATCTTAACTTTTAAATTCAATATTTGTTCGAATATTGCAATCTTTTGAGCAAAATATTGCCGCCGTTTTTTTTTAGATATGATTAGTAACCTCCGTGGCTTAATTGAATGGACTGTTGAGTCGCAGGTTCGAGTCCCGTCTGAGGTATTTTTTTTATTTTTTATGTAATTGCAGTTAAAATAATAAATTCAATTGGTCAATAATATGCAATAATAATACTTTTATAATTATTGTAATACAGAATAAAGATTTGTATTGATTGTAACATTTTACTATATCTTTTAATAAAACGTGTTCATATAAAACACAACAGCAACGGTTTCTGAATACAATACCTAAATTATATTTTATTATCTCTGTTAATATGAACATGTCTTATTAAAACAGAAACACAACAAATTTATAACAGTTTTGTTCGGCCATCGCATTGCATTTATCAATATATTATGTTAAATCAATCATGTATGTTATACGTGAGTTTGCTTTTTAATTATTCATCTTTGTGTGTTGATATTACTTGTAAGTTTTGTGAGATGTTCAAATAGATGCCTGGACAATGTTACATCGCATTAGACAACTAATAGGAAACTTCAAATGTATAGGAATGACATTCCTGCTCGACAAATGACGTGTTAACTTACTTGTCAACGTACGATACGACAAGATAAAATGGAAAGGTTTGACCTCTCAGCTTAGTTGTTATAGCGACTGGTTTGTTGAACCAGGAGTCGCTGATTCGAGTCCTGTCGGAGGTTGAAACTTTGTTGTAATTTTTATTGCGAAGGAAGAACCTTGTTTCGGTAAGATCAGCAACGTAAATCGATACAAACTCTCAAATATGTATAGAAACATATGAAATGGAGTTTATATTTGAATAATTCTCACAAAATGTACGAGGTTACAAAATAAAAAATCATGTAAATATTTTTACGTTAAAATCATTTGTAATGAATTGTTTATAATGTAATCATGTGTGTATTAAAGTTGTTTATAAATACAGTTTGTACAAAACGTGTTTGGGGGACAGATTTTATGAGATGTACATTTTAATCGATATTTTTGTTACAAGACTATATTTTAACTCGATAATCTCTATCTTTTCTTAATATTGAATATTGCTATTATTTGTGTCTACTGACAGGAAAAGCTAAGTTTTTAACGATAGAAGAAGTCGATAAATTCACCAAATATTTATTTTACTTCTGTAACTTAAATTTGTCACTCTTAAAACTGTCGTTTCATAAAGTCTGTCCCCCCAAACACGAGGCCAGGTGCGGCCACCCTGACACGTAGACTACAGTCGCACACATATATATTATATATTTATAATAATAATATAAACGTTTAAAGCTAAAAGAGAGGTTATTTTCGACATGTTTTGACATTAATGAGGTGAAAGATAAGGATTGGGACGATTGACGGCGTCTAATATCAATATTTTTTTTGTACTTTCTTATATTGTTGTTTTATTATACCAAGTAAATGTCTTAAAATGTTAAATACATCTTCTCATATGGAGAATGAACGCTCAGAGCGAACGTTCGTTGAGACAAGGCAGTCTTATTGCCGTTCAATATTGGAACCATCGATAAATTTGTCTACTTACTAGATCAAGAATATTCGAGTAACGTACGGTATTCAAGGATATTGAAAACGTTGCAGTTCAAGTTAGTTTCGTAAAGAAACTGGCCGTTTTTTTTTAACAAACTTCCTTTTCCATACAAAGGTTATTTGTTTTGGTATTGATTAAGATATGTTATGTAACATAATATTATTTTATTTTCAATGACGCCGTCGATTCGTCGATTAAGTATGAGAATGTATGAAATGTATTTTATTTGATATTATTGATTATGTTGACATTTTATCCGTTGGACATGAAATTTATGACGTTTTTTTATATTATAATCGCAGTTTTTGTTATGTTACTGTCTGTAATCAGTTTTTGTATTTAAAATATTTATTTGCAGTACTCGTAGTATGCAATGCTTTAAATAATAGTAAATTGAATCTTTTTATGTAAAATTATAGGATCTATAACAGTTGCTGGATATCTTCATGATACCCGACAATTTACTTAAAACCGGTCGAATAGAGTCCATATTTTTTCGAAGAAAGCTGGCATTTTATCGGTCATCTTTTGTCAAACAATTGTGAACTTTATTTCACTTAATTTAGAAGTTGGTTTTTGTGTGTCATGAAGAAATCCGCATGCTTTTCACCGGTCTTTGATTGCAGATCTCACAATATATTTTACTTCGAGTATTTTATTATTAAAAAAAAACTTATAAAAGTACATTCTCAAAAGAAACGGTTAATATCGTGGTTCGGTGCTAGTGAGGTTTTGGTCTGTGCGTGTTGTAGTGAGATCGCTCCCGGTGCGAGCGTTTTTATGTTCGACGAGTGTTTTAGATGCCCACTTGTGGACAAGCGATGGTATTCAATAGTGGGGAAATTCTGGTAGTTGGTTTTTCATACAACTTTTTGTGGATGTTTTTCGATGTGCCTAAAAAAAGTAGAAATTATATACTCATGGAGTGTATTTTAATTAAAACTTCGTTGGTTATAATACCTACTGCTAAAAGTGGTCAGGAGAATTAGGTAAACTTTCAAAGAAAAATCCATCGCGGTTATGTCTCACATTCACGAAAAAGTTAGTAATCTAGCAAGCAAAGTGGTCTACAATTGTATGTTACAAAGATTGTATAAAAAATCAACTGCCAACACATTGAAATTGAATACTACGCTCAAAAAAGGGTTTAGAAAACTCATTGTTATAAAAATACAATTATATTTCGTTTAATTAACAAAGAAATTAAGTTACGTGTTATTTTAAAGTATACTGTATATTATTTCGATATTTAGAAACGAAACAATGTGTTACAACAAAAATATCTGCGTTTTAACCGTTCTGTCCATCGTCATGTTTAAATGACAGTTTTCAGATGCTATAGAGCAGAGGTTACATTATCCAAACTTAAACTATCTGACGCCCACTTAAAAATAAAAACTCCACATCTCCATTTTATGAGCTTATTAAAACTATTATAAATAGAAATTAAATAAATTATTGTGTGTAATTTTCTGGCTCTCTCACCCCTTGAAGCATTCATCACCCACTAGTTGGCGCTATCTTACTTTGGGAAAGAGTTCTCCAAAGCGATTGTTGAAGTTCTAGAAGTAAGAGAGGAGTAAAAGGGCGTCTCTCTTCCACACTAAGAACATTCTCATTCCTCTTCGACAAGTGACGTGACTTTGACTTTTCAGTTCAATACATTTGAGTGATTCGTCAGCGTTAGCGAGAGGAGTAATGTAACTTGTCTGCTGGCTCTTGGTCTGTCGTTCAAGCATGACTTGTGGTCAAATGGTTGAACAAATATGATAGTCGTAAGATCATCGTATGTTGGTTTTTCAACAATTATGCTTGTTATTTCATTTAAGTTGTATATTCATGTGATCGAATGTGGTATCTTTTATTTTGTTAATTAACTCATATTTCTAGTGAGGACTTTGGCGTTATGAATCAGACTTGTCGGTATTTGTATGTCAAGCTTACCTGTCTTATTTGATGTCCTGTGACCTTTTGCCACAAAAACTGTTACCCAGGCAGACATAATCAAAATTTCAATATTTCTAACAACCAAGATCAAAAATAATTCTAGTTGCAAGGGATAGAGTTAAAAGTAAAGATGCCACATTTGAGGGTAGTTAGCAGGAGTTGTGCAAATTGTCCAGTACTAATGAAATTGCGGGCAATTTTTCAGTCACTCCGTTGTGCTACGTACTGCAGTTTGCATGTCTCTGCTTAACGTTAAAATATTTATTAATGTTCTCTTTTATTGTTGTTTTATTGGCTGTATTTTATGTCATATACATGGTGTTGTTGATATTTATAAGATCACTCACACACAAGACTATTTTCAATCATCAGTCAAATATTTGCTTGTGTTTACTTTAAAGGAATTGGATTTCAATTGTCAGACGTTGCTAAATGTTTTATCTATTGCTTAAAACGCATAGTTTGGTTTAAAACAACGTCATCTGTATATCACATGAAGTACAGTCAGCAGAAACGTTTAGTAGTAAGCCTATGTTATCACTAGAGTAAGGTTAACATATTATGTTTTATGTAACTCGGTTCCCCCTGGCTTCCATAATAATGATTTGCGGCGGTCTCACGACGTGGGATGTGTTAGGAATATTATATGAAAACAACTACAATAAACATGTGTGGTTTTTTTATTTGACTGTTTTATTTTTTCGTGTTGATGACCTCTTTGGAAACTAATACCTATCGTTCAGCGCCTACATTTTTTTTTCACCGCTATCCGTGCAGTCGAAATGAACCATGTTTGTTAAGGCACATATTTGTACCAATTTAAGGTTTGCCCGAATGACGGCTAAACGTCGGCACCGATACGTTAAGGCTCTAAACAGGCGGACTGCGTTCCAACTGCAACTGCAACTGCTGGTTTGCAGTTCTGTTGCAGTCGTGTCAACTGCATTGAAACAGCATTCGAACTGCAAATTTGCAGTTGGATGTGGGTATGACGTAGGTATGTGGTTACAGGTAGCGTTTTTAAGTGTATCGAAAACCTACCTAATGTACATGTTACCTTATGTTTTTGGTGGACGCTTATAAAAACTGGCTCTGTGGCCTTAATTAGTCTGCCTGGTCCAGTCAGCGAAAGTTGGCTAGTCAGAATTTTTCATTATGAGCAATCTTACAGCTAGATAAGGATTTTAAATTTTAAAATACGTTTAGATTGATGATGATGCAAACCAATCTAAACGTATTTTGGGACAAATCTTAATAATGCTAATCAACAGGCCACAGCTTGGACTCAAAATAAAACAATCACAATGGACTTTTGGACTATATTTGTAACAAAACACAAATGCCACTTCACAGCACGGTATCATACACGAATAATTTTCGTCCCGGGCTCCCACTTATAACTGTTGAAGCCACTTCGGACCTTCTGAACGAAATTGTTCACAACAGACGGTTTCTTCACTGTGTCCACCGACGTGTAATACACGATATTCGTGGACGGATCACAGCTAAGACTTTCCTCGGACTTTGGCCGAGTAACATCGGAATAAGTCTCCTGACTAAACGTTGAGTTGGACCTTCGAACCCCAGACCTTGACCTGTCGATACTCTGGACCTTAATTTTGCCGTCCTCGGAGACCATGTCCACCCGCGGCGGCGGCCGCTGGTTCACGATGCCCGCACAGCTGTGGAACTTGGAGAACTTGTCGTGGACACGGTGCTCTAGGTCTACGTGGAGACTTAGTTGGCGTCTGCAAACAAAAATGGAGTCGGTTACTAAAAAGTTGCGACTCTTTTGGTTACCTTAAATAATAGGAACTCGGGTGATAATATTTGTTGTTTAGAAGGATTGCAATGTGACTATTACGTTGGAAAGTTTTGACTGACATAGCACGCTTATAACCCGACCCAGGATTGGAAATAAAAAATCAACCTTGTATTGAATTAAGAAATCATTTGGGAATTACGAGAGTTGTGTCAAAAGCGGGATATAAGGGAAGGTAAAAAAAAATAACATAGTAAAATAAAGGGTTAGAACAGACCTTTCTCCGACTACCGACCCAACTCACCTATAATTAAAATTTTCTCCACAAAGATGGCAAGTGATAGGCCCGCCGAAGTGGTGTTTCGAAGTGACCTCGGATTCACCAGACGAAGTACACTTCGACTTGTCCACCTTCCGGTGAAGGTTGACACAACTCACTGTCCTCTTGTCAGAAGAATCAGACTCTTCTGCCGTTTCGATAGACTCAGTCTTAGACTGCTGCAGATTCGACTCGGAAAACCTATTCTTCTTGATTTCCGTTAAAATTTGGTCAGGATCGCTGATTTTGTCGAAGAATGACACGATCTTCTTTAATTTGTCTTCGTGTGCATCGCATTTTGTCATTTCGGGATCAGTTTGGGTGTTACTTGCCTTTTTCACGGACTGCCGCGTGGTGGAGGGTGTCGACATGTTGGTCCCTAGTTTGGATATGCCGATGTGTTCATTCTCGTGAACGTACTTGTCGTACTCGCGCTCGAAGCCCTCGTGGCAGTAATGGCAGATGTACTTCTTGTCGGTGAAGTGGCAGAGGTTCAGGTGGTCGTTGTAGTTTATTATACCTGCAATGACAGAAAATGTCATGTAAACTAAGCGACACGTGGTAACTTTGGTGTGGTAATTTCCGGGTTAATTAATGGTCCATGACACTTTTATAACCTCGCTTTCTATTGATGAAAGAATATTCAGAATAGGTTTTTAGATCCAGCGATTTCCCTACAAAGCTATGAACTTCATCATTGTACTATTTTAATAGTTTACGCCTGGCTGCCAAACTGTCTTTCTACTGATCGACTTCTAATTATTAAAAGAAAGTGTTATCCTGTATTCGTGAAAAATGCTGGTCTACAATTTTAAATATTCATGAGTTTTTGATATTCATTCATTATTGTATTCTTTCACAAAACCAAATAACTTATACCAAAATAGAAAACGTCCGGACCAAGTGACAAATTAAAATTATAATATTATGTTACTTAACGTCTTATTGTCTAGTCAAGTACATGGGACATTACGGAGCTAGGAATCGCAAAACAGAGACGTCTTGAAGAGAAAAAGGCTCACTGGGTCATCTTGGGGTTTTTACCCAAAAGTGGGATCTGACACATGATAATAAAAAATAACTTACACAAGCAAGTTAACCTAATCACTTCGCTATCCCGCCAATCACAATAGAAATGTTCACATCTGTCTTCCGGGGAAATGCTTACAAAGGAAAATAATTATACACACCGTATGAAATCATCCGGCACCCTGTGATGGGACACTGCCGCGGCGTCGTATCCATCAAACAGTTCCTCTGCACAGACTGCACGTACGTCAGGATCACGGGACTTTTCACATCCCTTAGCGCAATCTCCGACTGTATTTTCTTCGGCCGCCGCAGTCTCCTGAACCTCAAACCTTTTCTCCGTCGCTTCTCACAATAATTGTGTGAGATATTGTTATCGCTGGCAGCATATACGTGGCCATTTGGCAGAACATAGTTCTTGTACGGTCGGTCCCGACGTATACCGAATATTCTCTGGATGAAGCACTGGAACCGCGTCAGTTTCCTTTTCTCGTTTATCATTAGGTAGGGGATAGGATGGGGGTCGCTTGTCTGCGTACATTCACACTCCTTTTCCTTCTCTACCGTCATGTTTTCTTTCGAGTCCTGAGTGGCGGCGTATTTGTGGTCTTTTGACACTAACGACTCCATTTGAGTTGATGTGCAGGAACATTGAGTCATCTTCAAGTCTCGGATGACGGCTGTCGCTATGGACTCTCTCTCTGTGTCAGATTTGACTGTAGTCACATCACCGCTCGATACCTCCGTAGTACCAGCGCAAGCATCGGTTTTCGTTCGATGCGAGCGTTTCTTCCTCTTCTTCTTAGCTTTAATATCCTCTTCTAAACAGCCTTCACCGTTATACGATTCGGGCAGGATCCCTATGACGCTCGCGTCATAAATTTGGAAGAGTTTCTTCAAACATTTATACTTAGCTTTAAGCACTTCGTGTTTCTTCTTTGGCACCCATTTGTTAGTCAGATGCTCTTCCTCGCTTTCGTTTCGCTCCGGTATACTGGTTAAAGTCGGTTGCTTCCTATACATACCGCGATACCAGATTGCCAAACTACAAAAAATTTTGATGACGAAAAAGAAAATAACACTAGCGAATACTTCGCAATTTCGATATGGTATCATAACTGTACCGCTTTACAGTTATTAAATAAAGGTTTTTTATAAATTGTAGACTTGTTTCTAATGAGTGCATAGTGTAGTGACATTTTTGGTCGAAATGTCACGTTTGAAAACGGAAAGAGGCCCCCCTATTTCTTCTTTTTCTGTCCTAAATAGGGATTTTTTTCTGCCAGTGCTTTGAAAGAGGTTGGTTGTTCTTAATTATTATAATTATCTCAGTAGGTACCTCGTAATCGTGATGAGAGAGTGACTGCAAGTATTTCTTTCATGAACTGAGAATTTCTGGGGAAGACCTAACGGGATACTATTAATGTTTTCAAGATTCCTATATGACTATAATGTTGTGTGCGTATTTAATAGCATTCCATCAATCAATGTACTCGGTCTAGCATGTCCACTGATGGACTTAGGCCTATCCCAAATTGCCCACCATTACTAACGAAGCAGACTTTTTGACGCCATCGATCCCGTTAATACAGGGCAAAGTAATATTTTTGAGTATAAATAAAAGAGTTACCTAAAAGGTATTATTAAAATATGTATCTATTTAATAAATAACAATTGTATAAAATTAAGTACCTAATTAATTTATTTAATATCACTTTTTATGTTATCCAAAGGCACTTTCGGGCATTAGTATACCTGAAACAAAGGACGAAATGTTTTAATTTTAGTTTAGTTATTGAAATGTAAATTACCATTAAATAGTCTAGTCTAATAGTAAAGTCTTAGTCTACATACCCGCTATACATGCTGTCATGAAACATATCCCACAGCCAGCGAAAAACGCTCTCACAGCTATCTGTAAATAACAATCGTGAGAGAAACCGTAATGAAACAAAAAAAAATATCACGTAACTTATTATAATAATAAATTTAATTGTACTCACACTGGCTAGGACCTCCCTCTGGTTGGGCGCGACGGCGGCCATGGCCCCGATCATTATGCCCGCAGACGCCGGGTTCGTGAAGCCGCACAGAGAGTACGTCGCTATCAGCTCTGCTCTAGGCTGAAAACATCAATAAATTTAAATTAATTAATAGATTTAGGGCCGATTTTTCAATCGCCAGATATCTTTTATCTGACGAATATGTTTAATAATAACGAATGTGTTATAAAAAATCTTAAAACCCACGTTTTTAAATTTTATCAAAATCTGTCCCGCCATTTTTATAGTTATAAATTAGATCGAATAGAAAGAAAAAAGTAGAATTTCCTGACAACTTGGGAGCACTAGATCGATCCCACAACCACATAACATAATCACCAGTGGCACATTTATAAAAGGAGCGTAAAAACCTTCTCATACCACTTGTTGAAGTCAACTACAAATGAACTAGCCCAACAACTAATTTAATACATTACAGATCTAGAGAGAATATTTACCGATAGAAGACCAGCCTTCTTCATCTCTCCCATTCTCTGGTACGCCACGAACTCGTTGACGACTGTCTTCAAGCCTATCAGGGTCCCCACCAGCTCACACTCCTCCCAAGGTACACCTGGAAATGAAGTTACAAGTTAAAGGCACATTTGACTAAATGAGTGACTAAATTTTAATGAGTTCATGTGTATTTGCCAAAAAAGTCTTTGTAAGTTGTAAATTTCAAAAAGGTATTGGAGCCGTATTTCTCATCTTATTGTTACAAAGAATTTCGACGGTGACGAAATGTATGGAATACGAATGGGCTAATTACGTCACTTGTCGGTAAAAAGTGTACCTAATGATAGCTCACATACTGACGTCACATCAGGGCCTAAATCACACTTTTTACAATGGCCGATGAATAAATGGAAGCTGGATGAAATTTGACAATAAGCATTTAGCAAACAAAATAATTAGAAATGCATTATAGGTATTGACAGTGAGCGTTGCGTCCCTTAATAAATTATTATATGCACATATTTAGAAATACACAAACGGAAAATATGTTTATCAGTTCTCTAATTCCTTAATACAAGCTTTGCTTTGGCTATACTTTAATGTAATCTTTTGTTTCTTGAAAAAATAATTTTTCAGTTCATTTTTGCAACAAAACAAAACTAGGTACAGATCTCTTTGTTCTCATCTTTATCTCAGTCAAGAATAGAAACAATAGTTCTACAACAATACTGCACAGTTAATTAGCACATCTATACATAATTAATGTCGCTTGAGAATAAATGACGAACAATAAGTCAGGGTTTGCATAAACAAATGTGTTTTATGAACGCCATTTTGAATAACGGCGTTAAGACAGCTATATATTAAAGTTGTATATTATATTTGTGAAGAATAAATTGTAGATTTTCCTGTGTAGGCTATTTTGATTTAAAATGTTTTGAAAAGTATCTAAAGGCATGTTACTCTGGGCCAAATTTTGCCAACATAATAATTGGGAATTTAGTACGGAGCGGAACACTCACTGTCATCATCATCATCACGCTCGCCTTTTCCCAACTATGTTGGGGTCGGCTTCCAGTCTAACAGAATTCAGCAAAGTACCAGTGTTTTACAAGGAGCGACTGCCTACCTGACCTCCTCAACCTGGGCAATACGATACCCCTTAGTTTGACTGGTTCGGATTTGGCTGGTCCTAGTTATTAAAGCAGGAAAAATGCATATTTTTGAGGATCTCCCGACTTTTATCACACGCCTTAATCATAAACTAACGTGAAAGCAGAAATATGACAAATCAAATCGAACTTACCCATAACCCAAGCCAAAGGAATGAATACTTTTCCAAAGATCCACTCCAAATTCAAGTCTGGGTTGCCGAGCAGTCCTCCGCAGTAGCCCAGGAAACCGTTCACGAAGGCTATGAACGCCACGAAGGCCACGATATTGGCTATCACATTCATTATCATGGATATACCGTTGGCTGCGCCTCTCGTGGCCGCTGAGAGTGTCGACTGATCTTCACTGGGAAAGAAAATTTATATTTTAACTATTAAAAGTAAAAAAGAAGAACAAAAATAAAGAAGAATAGAGAGAAGTATAATAAGAAATAATATTCGACAACTTTCACACAACGCCATCTAGTCCCAAACTAATCAAAGCCTGCATTATGAGTACTAGATACCTAACTTTTTTATATAGCGGGGGAATCCTCATGTACACCTGATTCCTCGGGGGAGGGAACGGGTAGTGTCAGACTTACTGACTAAACCTGAACCGCCGTGCTACGCCATCCGCGTTTTTGTGTCGGTGTATAGCAATGCGTTTCAATCCTTCATACAACTAGTTACCTAACAATCTGATAAGCATGCGCATGTACATAATTTCTAAATACATACATAATATAGATAAATTATACCCAGAGGCAGAACAAATGATTCTCATCACACAAATATTTGCCGTGATTGGAATACGTAAACGGATGTCATGTTGGCCTTGGTGGCTTATGCATGCATTGATATGCACCAGGTGCTGTTTCGATACCAACGCAGGCAAAGTACCAATGCGAATTTTTCAAAATTATATGTACTTTCTTACTAATTCTAAGACACCACTGACAAAAGAGTGAAGGAAAACATCGTGAGGAAACCTAGATTCCAATATTGGATTCTTAAATCGCAAAATCGTAGTTATCAATACTAAACCCAAACTAGAAGGTGTGTTACCCAGGTAACTGGGTTGAGGGGGTCTGATAGGCAGTCGCTCCTTAGTACTTAGCTGTATCCGGTTAGACTGGAAGCCGACCCCAACATAGTTGGGAAAAGGCTAGGCTGATGATAATGTTTAAATAGTTAAATAACCTTACCTCTGTACTGGCTGTATATTATCGACGGTGGTCAGTGATCGCTTGGTCTCCGGCATGAGCAGCTTGGCGTAGCAGACAGCAGCAGGAGCGGACATGACGCTCGCCGTCACCAGGTGACTCGGCTCCGCGCCAAAACCGATGTAGGAAGCCAGGATCGTACCTAAGGGGCAAACAAGGGATAAAGATAAAAATGAAGTTATTTCTCGAATCCCTTTAGAAATGGTCTTCGGCTTGCAGAAGCTTGCGTTAAAAGTTGGCTGCATTCATAAGTTCTTTTATAAGCAGGTAATGTTAATGCTGTTGGTTCTCCAAAAAATAAATAAATAGAAATGTTATGTATTTCTTCGAGAGCGATTGAATTTTCAGGTGAACTGGCAAATCAAACTCACATCACTTGTCGAAAAGGAATGTCATTCTCGTATTGACTGAGAGTTCTCGGAGGTTCTCGTAGAGAGCAGGACGTCGTCAGTTAGATCCCGCGTAGGACAAGGATTTTTGTGATCCACGAATTCTTTGTTAACGTTTGTGAAGAACCCAGCAACACAAGGATTATAATCCTTTTGTAAAAATATAAGTTGTCTAGGCTAGTCTAAACTTACCAGATACAGTGGCGAACCCAGAGGACATGATGACGTGTAGCTCTGATGGAGTTTGCAGAGCGAGGTACGGCTTCACCAGGAGAACTGATTCCGTCTGAAATAAAAAGACGAACATATTCATAACAACTTTTAAACGGCTCGATCGCTTTTTATCAAACACTAGCTGTTTCCAGCGGTTTCTTTTTCTTTGCTCAATTTTTCCATATTTTCTCACCGTTTAAACCTTCTCGAACTAATATTTAAAGACTAAAATTAGCCAAATCGGTTCAGCCATTCTCGAGTTTTAGCGAGATTAACGAACAGCAATTCATTTTTATATATATATAAGACTTGCTGTGCCGGCGAACTACGTACCACCTGTTATATATTTTTTTGCAACTTTTCCATATTTTAATACCGTTTAAGCCTTCCCTGAACGGCTACGAATATTTCAAGACTAAAATGAGCCAAATCGGTTCAGCCGTTCTTGAGTTTTAGCGAGACTAACGAACAGCAATTCATTTTTATTTAATACTAGCTGTTTCCCGCGGTTTCACCCGTGTAGTATTTTTCTTTTTTTTGCCGATTTTTTTCCATATTTTCTCACCGTTTAAACCTTCCCTGGACTGATACGAATATTTAAAGACTAAAATTAGCCAAATCGGTTCAGCCATTCTCGAGTTTTTGTGAGACTAACGAACAGCAATTCATTTTTATATATAAGAAGACGAAGAAGAAGATGTCTAAGAACACTCGCAACCTACCTACCTACTAAATTGACATCGCTCAATCTTTTCTGAAGCTATGATGCCACGATAGTCACGTTAGACATCTATCACCTCTCTTTAATTATTAATAACTAGCTGTTGCCCGCGACTTCGTCCCCGTGGGTAGAAGATATAAGTTAAGATTTAGGTATACCTGCCCGGTTTTTTTCACATTTTCCATTGTATCTTAGCTCTTATTAGTCGCAGCGTGATGGTTTATAGCCTAAAGCCTTCCTCGTTGAATGGTATATTCAACACAAAAATAATTTTTCAATTTGGACCAGTAGTTCCTGAGATTAGCGCGTTCAAACAAACAAACAAACAAACAAACTCTTCAGCTTTATATATTAAAAGTATAGATATCGTAAAAGGTTACGCCTACTGTAGATTTTACAACTGGTTTTCTAAACTCACCATCCCTAGAAACACATTCCCAACAGCTATGACACTCTCGCAGACTGTGGTGTCGGTAGCCGCTCGCAGCACCAGCCCCAGCTTCAGGCAGAACCACTGCAGCGCGCCCCAGAAGAACAGGATCTCCACCAACATGCTGAAGAAGAACATGACGGGTAGCGTCTGTGAAGAAGAATGATAGTAATAATCATAAAATAAGGAGCGGTTTAAAAAAGAAAACGAAAAGTATGAAACCTGATCTTGAGGGTTCTTAAGACTATTTTTATTTGCGATGGGCCAAAATCAAAATCAAAAGTTTTTATTTCAGCTAGGCCGTTTTCCAGGCACTTTTCAAACGTTACAATAATGACTCTAGTTGCACGGTCATTCTTATGGAAAAGAATCGGCAAGAAACTTCATGAGTTACCCTTTTAAAAATAATATATTACAATATCTTAGTTATATACATTATTATATGTTCGAAAAAACAGCGTTAAAGTAGCAAAACTAGAATCAATTACTTAACAAAATATTTTTTCTTTTTTCATAGTTTCAGATCAAATACAATTACGATTCCCATGTCAGTAAAGACATGAAATATTATATGTAACAACTTACACTGAATGCAAAGACTCCCTCGGTCTTGACGAGCAGGTCTCCGAAGGCGAAGGCTGCACCTTCCACACCATACGAGAGGAACGTAGCTACCTGGAGGAATAAAATGATTGAAAATTTTGATCAGTAGTAAAAAAAATCTTACATATAAAATTCTCGAGTAGGTAATTGAACTCCTCCGAAACTCGTTTCCCGATTCTCTGGGTCGTTTGCTGCGTCAGCTAGTTAAATCTTAGTTAGACAGTAAAAACTTTCAGCCCCCATAACTTTTAAAAGGCTCAGCCGATTTTTATTAAACAAATTTAAGAAGAGTGGCACGTAATTTATCGTTAATAAAAAATAAACCAAATTGAAAAATCATTCTATCCTTTTGTGAACTATGACTCCACAGTCCACAGGCAAAAAGACAGACACATCAACCTTATAACAACACTCTTTTGGCGTTAAAGCTTAAAAAGACAACTATGGGTGATTCAACAAGGCAGTTCAAAATGGAGTTTACCTTATCGGAGAAGCACTGGAGCGCGATCCTGCCAGGAGTCCAGCGGATGAAGATAATCCCAAAGATGAACTGGATCAGCAGCCCGGTGGACACGGTGCGCCAGTTCACACGACCCGGGTTCGCGGAGAACACAAAACCTGGACAAAAATATTGTATATCAATCTATCTGTTTTCGGCTGTTAATATTTTTGTATGGCACTCGAAAATTGACTTTATAACTACAAACGTAAAGTTCAAGGGTAAATGATTTTTGTTTTTAATTTCATTAGCGGCTACCCGCGATATTTATCCCTGATGATTTTTGTCAACCCATTTTAGTTTTACCCAAGTAGCCGAGTAATTTGCATCATACCTTAATGCTCATATCAAGCTCGCTATGGATAGATAATGATGATAGTGCTTTCAGAACTAAGTACTCACCTAACAGCAGTAGGAGACCAAGGCCGAGCAGAGCTATGAGCCTCTCCGGGTCGTCCTTAGCGTCGATGTAGAGGTACACGGCGATAGCAGCCAGGATGGCCAGGATGAGGCACCAGCGGAACCAACTGGAAGCAAAGAGGTAAAGAATTCACAAACTGAAAAAATGACTTTAAAAAAATGTTTGGAAAAAGAATGAAAAAGAACTCATATGCAATGAGTTCGGTAAACACCAGTCGGCAAATCTATTTTTTCAATTCAATTCAATTCAATTCAATTCAATTCAATTCAATTCAATTCAATTTATTTATTTGTGAACATAGGTTACAATTTTTTGGGGTTTATTTTTGTCGCATCGGGTCTACCGTTGCTCGCTCAGCTGGCTATCTTTCTTAATCCAATTTTATCAAAATCTTTATGTATTTCCTTTTTTTAAAGCGACTACCACAGACAGGAATTCAATTCTTGTGTCGCAGAGTATGCAAAACGACATCCAAATTAGGAACAAGCATTCATTGAGACTCTAATTTGCTTATCCAACGCGGAGATCGAACTGGCAAAACGACACGATTCAAACAACAACATTATGCGAACAACGCCAATTAAATAATCTTGCAACAAAAATGCTATCAAAATCTGTGGTAAAAATGAGCACATAAAATAACTTACATCTTAGCCCATAACATATCAGCGATGTCTTCAACTTTTGTCCAAACATTCTTCTCAAACCAATTCCCAAAGAACTTCTTCACGAAATTAAAGTAAATTACAAAGAAATATATTATGCTAAGGAAGGCTATTAGACTTCCGAAGCCGTAGCACAGCTCTAGGGGATCATTACCTGAAAAAGAAATCGAGTTTTATAGAAATGATTATATTTTTTAACTACTTTCGCTCTAAGGCATCTAATCCTTGTTTAACGGGGGGTAACACCAACATTAAAGTCAAATGCACCCGACATTGCACAAGTTGATTGATCATAGGTAAAGCTACACTTGAGACGGTCGGTGTGTGACCATCTATGAGCTAACGAAATCCTCTAAGCAAAGCACTTTAATTTGTGCAGTAGCAGAATTGTAATTGCTTCAGCAGTTAATGAGATTATCTTACAAACGTTACGTCTTTATAAAATCATCATCCTCAATCTTGAATAACCCACAATAAATTGTAAATGCGAAAGTTTATTTGTACACGCGTGTGTGTTTGTTTGTATGTGGGTAAATGTTTGATATCTTTTAACACCCAAACGCCTGTACCAATTTTGTTGAAATTTTGTACGTATGTGGCTGATATCTTGGATTAACATAAAGGTTACATCGATCTGACTTAGTAAAAGAAGGGTCATATGCGCCAAAGCTAGTATACTTACTATAATTCAAATAATAATACAGGCATCCAAAGAAGAATCCTATGACGAGTCCGTTAAGGATAAACAGAGTGATGGTCTTCATTGCGGAGCGGTTCTTGGAGATGAACTGGTCTGTTGAGCTGCCGACCCTCGTCAGGGTCTTCTCCAGCCAGCCAGACGGCTCGTAGTCTAGGTAGTCATGGGTTATAGTCTGAAAGAAGAATTGGAGAAGTTATTTCAAACTGTGTCAGTTTCATAGAGCGTGGAATAATTTTTTGCCATTCAGAAATTAAGGGCAGATTGCGGGGACAAAATTCTTTGTTAAAGCGGTGCTATGCAACAAACTATGTTGAGACATAATATCGTTTTTTTGCGCCACAGTTGAGAAGCATAATTAATAAAAGAAGAAGAAGGTAATAATTTTTAAGCGAGTAAATATTGTCATGGTATGAGCTGGCATGGTATGTTATGTGGAAGAATGAGAATCATGTGGTGAGGAAGGCGTTGAGCATGGATGTGGATGGATATAGGGGAAGAGGACGACCAATGAAACGATGGATGTATTGTGTACAAGACGATATGGCTGCAAAGAGTGCTTCTGGTGAGACGACGTCAGATAGAAAGGTATGGAAGGAGAAGTTGTGCCGACCCCAAGTAAAATAATTGGGATAAGGGCAAAGGAATGTTGATTCGAGTAAATATATAATGTACGTAACTGGGAGCATATAATATAGCTCTTGATATATTAAAAAAATATTAGCAAACATCATAAGTAAATAAATATTCATTCTTTATCGTCTACTAAGTCACGTTTTTCAGTCACGTTAAAGAATTAAACAGCAACATAATGTTAAACATGTTGTTTATGATAACTTTTTTTTTATCATCCTACTAATATTATAAACGCGAAATTTTGTATGTATGGATGTTTGTTACACTTTCACACAAAACCAATGAACAGATTTAGACGAAACTTGATACATCAGTAGTTTATAATCAGGCTTAACATGGATTAAATCTTTGTGTATGAAGGATTGCAACGCATTGCCATACACCGACACAAAAACGGGGATGACGTGGCACGGCGGTTCAGGTTTAGTCAGTAAGAGTCTGACACTACCGATTTCCGCCCCCGAGGGAGTGGGTGTCCATTCCCCCACCGTACCAAAAAAATCCCGATTTAACTGTTCCGCGGGAAATAGCTAGTTACAATACAACTTACGTCTCCATTTTTCCCGTTTTTTCTTACATCACCCATCTCCACTTCATCACGTTCTGATGACTGTGAACAGAAGAAAAAAAGAATTTTATGAAAGGGGAATATTTGGATAGTAATAAATACTTTTTGGTAACACAGCAAAGACAGACTTTAAGGTTTTCCAGACCTCAAAAGGGCTCGCAAGAGTTTCTAGTTGGTGAGAGTCCGACATATCCCCATTAAGTCCCGGAAAGAAAAATCCGGTAAGAATATTTAAAGTCCTTAAAGAAAACTAATAATTAATAATACCAGTCTGTAACTATCCCGATGTGGAAAAAAGGCTTCCTCCCATACAGTGATAGATTGAGCGCTGATCATCACGAAAGCTGATATCGACTGATGAACATCACACTGAACGAATCTTAACGTTTTAAAAACGGCTTTTTTTTGGACCCAGACTTAAATGTATAAAGTTTTATAATTCCTCTTAGTGATTTTGTTTTGGGAGTATTCCAGCTTATAAAGCGCGGTACATCGGAAAATCAATACGATTGCTAATTAATTAGAATTTGACAAGACGATACTTAATTATTTTAAAGTCAAGATGTAAAATGATAACTTTTGTGAGGCCAATTTACATTCATTTATTTAATAACGCTTTACTCACGCGTTTTAATCGGGATAACTCGACTAGTTTCCACCATAATTTATGTCCTTAATCATGAGTAGACGCGGATCAAGGGCAAGCAATTCTAAGTTTTGATTTTCGATCCAGGATTCCAGTTAAGTCCGAAACTAGTCAGGATATCCCAATAAATTCGCGTAACTAAACCGTTATTAAATAAAAAATTAAATAATATCACCGAATTTGTCTACTTAGAAACGTTTCACAACTTTTTAAACCGCAACGAAAACTAATCACAGAAGTAATAAACTGTCAAATGCTCGAAAATTTAAACTAATTTTAAAACAACATGTGCGTTTCGAGACGTTTGCCAAGAGCGAAAACTGAAAATAATTTGAGTCTTGCACGTAACTGTCAAACATTTTCTGAAGTAGCACCAAAAACGATACACATAAAAACTGAACTAATATCTTAAGGCGTGTACACACGTGTCTCGGTATTGAATGTCTGGGGCAAAACCGTCCGTGTCCGGGAGTGTCGTGCACGGCTGTGGGGTCATGCCGGGGGGGTACCGGCTCGCCTGTACACCAGCGACCTCTCACTACCATTGTACAAGTACTTGTGGTAAGGAATACTGACACAAACCGAATGACGTAAGCGGACCGGAGAGATGACGTCGGCGAGTGTATAGATGCCTTAATGATTGTGAGCGCTTAGACGAAGTTTGAAGAACGAATGTTGATTTATTGTATGGAAATAATATTCATTTTCGGCAAGTGACTTTAACAATGACCTTTTTCGTTCGAAGAAACGAGAGTTTTCTAGGGGACTCGAATTTTCTAAAAATATACAAAAATCATTTTATCCAGTGTTCAATTACTGATTTTTATCACCTAATATCATCGAATCTATCTAATATCGAAACAGCGATAATCCTGGAGCATTTCAGCAAAACGATTTTTAAGAGACTACATAAGGTACTTTTTAATGAAAACTATTTATTATACATGTGTACTTAATTAAACTCACATAGACATAGACTCACATATATTAATTTTCAAATCTAAAGTTATTCAAATATGATTTAACAATGGTATCCGACAAATATTTTTGAAGAATCTAAGAATAAATAATCTCACAGCACTTGTACAGCAACCTACCCAGTGCCCAATTCGTTAAGCGGTATTATTTGAGTTAATGACACCTATAACACTCACAAATATAGCTACTTTCTGTCAATGAAATAATTTTCAAAAACGTTCGAGCATTTCCTGAGATCAACCCCATAAAACGTCACAAACGCACAAATTTTACACCTCTAAAAATAATTTGTTAAATTTATCTTTGAACTTGTAGCCAACGTACGCTAACAAAAAATTGAACAATACTAGATCATTCAATTGTTTAAATACACAGGGTATTGTTTAAATTGTTTATAAATGTACAACACAATGTATAAAAACACAATACCGTGGTCTGTCAACAGGAGTTTGTGTGATATCATAACATACATTTTGGTCTGTCAACAAAAATATATTTTAGTTTAACAATAACTTTTGTAAACCATGGCTTTTGTTTTGTAAATGACTAAATTTAAAGTCATACAACCAATTTGAAAACGATTTTTAAATGCCCTAAGATTAAAAATATTCAAAGGTAAAGCAATGTTGTGAAGAACACGAAATGGAGGGGTGTCCGTAAAAACCAAGCTTGCTGTTTTGAATTAAATTTCGATAAGCGCTAGGATATTGTTTACTTTGCCATCGAATTATTATATAAATATTAGACATTCACTTAAAAACTTCTAATTTAAAACTCATTTCACGAAATTACACATTTTTCACTGCTTTAATATTTGTTTTTGCCTACTTTGTTTAAATAAACTTATTTGATCGTCTCGGAAGCCCTTTGCACATTGGTTCTGTGTCTTTACACAGCCTGATAATGCATCCTTGTTTCTATACCACGTTATCGATATATTTACTTAGTGCACCTGATAATATCTGCTGTAATACACACACCTCTTGCAATTACATCATTTTATTACACGACTAAATTATTTTCATCGCTCAATTGCGCTTATTTAAAACTGGGTTTTGCCCGCGAATCCGTTTGGGTGCACTTCAGTTTACAGCGCGCGAAGGTTCTCATTGTTTTAAATAAACAATGTTTGTGTTTTTTCAGTTATAAAATAGCCTATATCCTTTCTTAGGCTCTAGACTATCTGTGTACCAAATGTCATTAAAATCGGTCCAGTAGTTTTAGCGTGAAAGCGAGACAGACAGACTAGCTAGTAGCTTCACTCGGGGTTTATTTGTGGTAGCACGTTTCCCTTTTCTTGATTTGCCGCACAGATGAGAACACGGAATTTTTGTGTATTTGTTTGTATCATAGAACTTGTATTAATTTTTTGGAGAGTCTACTTAAAAATTACGTCAATTTTCCGCTCCATTTTTTTTTGTAAAAGAAGGACAAAGTGCAGTACTTATAAATAGTTTGCTTATTTCGTAACCCATATGATTCGTAGCATGTTTGATGCGTAGCTCGCTCGATCCGTAGCACACGTCATTCATGGCACATATGATTCGTAGCATATATGATTCGCAGCACGGATGATTCGTAGAGCAACATCCGTATCGGTATATAACGTGAACAGCATATGACATATGATTTGTAAGACGCAAAATTCTTAGCACATATGATTTGCATTTATAATTTGTAGAACGTGTATCCGTAGCACTTTTAATAAGTAAAACGTATGATCCTACATAAGTCCCGTTGCTGAAATGTTTTAATTCAACATCTTTTAAACAGCGCCATCTAGTTTCAAACTAAGCAAATCTTCTATAATGAGTACTAAGCAACTGACATACTTCTATAATTCTAAATACATTGAATAAATAAATTACACCCAGACACAGAACAAATGATCGTGCTTATCACACAAACATTTGTCTTGGGTGGGAATCGAACCCACGACCTCCAGTACAGCAGTAATTAATCCATGTTTTCTACTTAGAAATCCTTCATCCCACATTTTATTACACATAATATCACTGTCACCAAATCATTACGTTCTTAGACAGTTATCGTACATTTCTTTCTTAATTTACATATGTCACTATATCAGTTAGAAATCACAATGGTATTAGTCACAGTACACAACGGTATGAAACAATAGACTTGCCAATTTTCACGCCACTAATGACCAGAACAATTTTTAATTGGTTTCTGTCAAATCGCCTGCCAGTCGTAAAAACAAAGTCGTACTAAATTGATTTATTTAAATAATTGTTGTTGTTATTTTAAATGGAAGGACGAAACTACTGCACAAAAAAATCATGATATCATCTGAAATTATGATCATAATTTCAGGATGTCAAGATTCAATTTTAGGCAAATGATGAGTGTACGGATAGCCGAGTGGTTGAGGTCACCACGCCGAACCTACTGTGTGTGACGTGTCGCAGGATCGATCTCCGTCGTTGCCGAAATTCACGAATGCTTGTTCTGAGTCTAGGTGTCTTTGTGCATGTGACTTGAATGTTTGTGAGACCGTTCCAGGACACAATATAATAATGAAACGTTTTCTTTTAAGTCAAAGTAGAAATAACTATATAAAATGATTGTTCGGATGACAAAAACATATTTTTTAGAACGAAACCCTGAATTTCCAGGCCAAAAAAAATAAATTACTAATATTTTTTAATAATTAAGTAATATACTATATTATTTCTTTAAAAATATCAAAATAGTAACCAAGAAAGACACATTGGGCGGCCTGGATTATATAATAATATATTAAAAAAAAAACCATAAACTTATTTGCATGTCAGTTAAAGTTGATCAATTTCATAGATTAACAAAATAGCGATAATTATAAATTATGAATTAATAATTGTAAAGGAATGCTAACTAATCAATTTATAATCTGTTAATACGTAAAATAGATGTTTTGATAAGAAATACCTAGTTACTAACTTGATAAATAGTATCTTAGGTCAGGTAAAGACTGCAAAAGTGGCTTTTAACCAATTTCAAAAATGAGGAGGATCTCAAGTCATGCATGTCTTAGTCATTTTCGTTTTATGTTTATTACTTCAGAATCAATTTTCTTGATTCTTTATTTTACGTGAAAAAGCTGTCATTTGGTCACATAAAAATTAAATTTTTTCCTCCTTTATTTGAAGTCGCGTATGTTCTTTCCACGTTTTTATACACTCACTTGTCTTGTTCTTTTTGATTGTTTGTCGTTCCGGTTGGATTTTTGCAACTCAATTTTGAGGCACTTCCCGATAAGCTAGCAGGCTGAAAATTTCAGCCTGCTAGCTTTTACAATTAAACACTTGGATTTTCAGATCTACTTCCATTATCCTACTACTATAATAAACGCGAAAGTTTGTTGTATGCATGTATGGATGTTTGTTCCACTTTCACGCAAAAACTACTAAACGAATTTATACAAAACTTGGTACACATATTGTTTATAACCAGGATTATAACATAGGATAGTTATTATCCTGATTTCTCAGTCCCGTGCGATCATTTTTTATGACGACCTCCGTGGTTGAGTGGCGAACGCACCGGTTTCAAGGTGTCGCTAGCTCTGAGGTCCCGGGTTCGATCTCCGGTCGGGTCAATGTAAAAATTCTTATTTCTACATTGTCTCGGGTCTGGGTGTTTGTGGTACCTTCGTTGTATCTGAATTCCATAACACAAGTGCTCTAGCAACTTACTTTGGGTTCAGAACAATGTATGTGATGTTGTCCGCATTTATTTATTATTTTCGCGGGCTTTCGGTCCGCGGGCAACAGCTAGTATTATATACTTTTTCTATACTTATATACTTTTTCTGTTCACTTACCGAATTAAGTCTTCTTGTTGGCGTTGACGACTCCATTTTCTTTCTTGACTAGAGTGTTTCAAATGTCTGTTTTTATCACTATAAGGATGTGTAGTTCCTGTTGTATCCAGATTTCAGCTTAATTTGCTGCATTTTATCTGTAAATATGAAAGATTTGTTTGAGCGAAAGAACAAAATAATGCATAAATTATATACTTTACTAAAAAACCTGTTCAATCAATTAAGGTGTGCTAGCATAACGTAAAACAATAGAATTTTTGTGAAATAAAATTACCCAAAATGTTTGAGTAATATTTGACATTAATGGTGTGCCATAAGAAATATATTTTGATGATTTTGTTGATTTATTTCTCTAAGGTTAACGATGATCGAATTGCTTTTATTAAATGTATTGACCGGCAAGTCAAAGTCGCGTCACTTGTCGAAGAGGAACTTTCCCATACGTTTGAAGTTTTCTATCCTAATGGGATGTAACTTATGCTTCTGCTACCTGACATGCCAGACAGATTTCAAAGAATCATACAATAATCTTTACTATTGAATATTATAAATATAAAGAGTTTGTTTGTTTGAACGCACTAATCTCAGGAACAGGTCCGATTTTAAAGATTATTTCAATGTTAGACAGTCCATTTGTTAACGACAGCTATAGGATATTTATCATCACGCTTTAACTAATAGGAACAGAGCAAAAAAAAAATAACCAGACTCAAATTCAAATTCAAATTCAATTGCACGTGTAACCGAGTGGTTGAGGGCACCACGCCTGACCCACTGAGCACGACGTGTCACGGGTTCGAACCCCGCCTAGGACAAGCGTTTGTGTGATCCATTAATGCTTCTCCTGAATCTGGGTTTCGTTGTGAAAGTGACTTGAATGTTTGTGAAACACCCCGCGACACAAGGATGGAATTCCTTAATGAAATTTAGACATTTTTAGAAGTTATTAAATGATGTAACGGTTTACTCACGCGTATTTATCGGGGTAGCCCGACTAAGTAGGTAGTTTCATTTCATCGCGAGCGCGTCTGCTCATGATTAAGGACTCCGGTTGAGTCCGAAACTAGTCGGACTACCCCGATAAATACGCGTGAGTAAACCGTTACATCATTTAATAATGAATCATTCTCACGTTAGTTACTATCAAATTTTTTAGAAGTGTAAATATATGACTTTAAAACGTGGTAAAACCTCTGAGTTATATTGAGTTTTTTATAGAAATGACTAGGTAAAATTCTTACGCAAGTAATTGCTAATACAACGGAATATAATATGTGATATTATGAACTAATTGCAATAATAGAACTAATTATTTTATCAAGGAAATTCCGTTATCATTAATCATTCGTATAGGTATGCAACTTTAACCTATTTTTTGCAGTTACTTACGTCAAGAGGAGGGAGAGAACCAAGGGGTATCATGTTGCCCAGGTAACTGGGTTGAGGAGGTCAGATAGGCAGTCGCTCCTTGTAAAACACTGGTACTTAGCTGAATCCGGTTAGACTGGGAGCCGACCCAAAGATAGTTGGGAAAAGCCTAGGATGATGATTACGTCTAGAGAAGCTCGTTACTACGTTTAAACTGCACAAACTGTCGATTACAGGTTAAGCTACGCTTGATACGGTCGGTCCGTGGATGAGTGCTCATGTCAAAACGAGTTCTTCCGAGTTTCGGAAGGCACGTTTAATTGTGGGTCCCAGCTGTTAAAATGATCCCACAGGAATATAAAATCGTAACGAAACTGTCCTATATGCTAACCCAGGTTATAAACTATCTGTGTACCAAGTTTTATTCAAATCCGTTTAGTAGTTTATGCGTGCAAGAGGAACAAATCTATTGTCCATACATACAAACTTTTGCGTATATAATATTAGGTAGTATGGTGTTATAATAATTGGTGGTGTTACATCTAGGCAGTATAATAACTAATCTTTGTCAATAAAATTACTATAATCTTAAGTCATGATGATTATATTTATTAGGTCTTTATAGCCATTCTTAAGTAAATTTAAGTGAGGTGTGTAAATTAATTTGCATATTATCGTGCAATTTTAACGTATGTCGAGTCGGTATGATAACCTAAATTTTCTGAAGGTTGGCATTATAATTATGGCATTAAAATATATAAAATCAGCCTGGATTAAGTGACAAGTTACATTACTCCTCGCGCTAACGCTGACGAATCACTCAAATGTATTGAAATGACAAGTCAAGTCACGTCACTTGTCGAAGAGGAATGTCATTCACATACATTTGAAGTTTTCTCTCGTTTTTCTGTATTATAATGTAGTGCAAGGTAGTCTAACATTGTCTATATTGTTATTTCATTTGTTTAGGTATTTATAAAAGGGTAAACAATCTTAAACCAGGGAATGTAAATGTTGGTGTGTCCTTTTATATATACACTAGCTGTTGCCCGCGACTTCGTCCCCGTGGGCAGAAGATATAAGTTATAATTTATACCTGCCCTGTTTTTTTCACATTTTCCGTTGTATCTTCGCTCCTATTAGTCGCAGCGTGATGGTTTATAGCCTAAAGCCTTCCTCGATGAATGGTCTATTCAACACAAAAATATTTTTTCACTTTGGACCCGTAGTTCCTGAGATTAGCGCGTTCAAACAAACAAACAATCAAACAAACAAACTCTTCAGCTTTATATATTAGTATAGAGTATAGATATAGATATGTTAAATGAATTAACGAATGATATATTTCAGATGTATATTTGCTACTATGGTAATCGCTTTTTTTCCAACTTTCACACAACGCCATCTAGTCTCAAACTGTGCAAGCTCGAATTATTAGTACTAGACAACTAATAAAAATACAAATATATTTCTGAAATACGTACATAATATAGATACAATTACACTCAGGCAAAGAACAAATGATCGTGCGCATCACACAAATATTTGTCCTCGGTGGGAAAGGAACCCACGACCTCCGATACAGCAGTCAGGGCCACTAACCACTTGGCCAATAGGCTATTGTTGTTTTAAATTTGTTTTAAGTCGCGTTCGATTTTCCCACATTTTTACACACCCACTTTTCTTGTTTGATTGTTTGTCTTCAAATCTGTTGACAATGCAATTTACAACTATAATAAGTCTGGACCGATTTTGATAAAATTTTAATGGAGTATCATTTAAAAACGTGGTTTTTTTTTAAATCTATTAATTTTTGAACAAGACAAATATTTATCGATAAGTACAAAACAGTAGAAAAAGGAAGTATTGTCGATAGATACGTCTAAGATGAATATTATAATTAATTACTTTGGTAATCCTATCTTTAAGTTATCAAAAAGATATGAAGCAATGACGTAACAACACTTAGATAATAAAAATTAAATGATTTATTTTAGAAATATTGAGCGTTATTCATGCCTGCGAAATGTTATTTTTCTTGGCGATTTGGCGAAGGGTTTGTCAGACTCCTACTGACTAAAACCCACCCATGTACCTTCCTTTGCCCTTCATGTACCGAGGCAACGATTACCCATTCGAAGTAACACAAGGCATAGAGCGGCATTTCTCTTTAAACCCCGCAATAATACTTTAAGACCTGGCAATAGGTGCCCAGGACCTTCGTAGGTAGCAAAGCGTCTGATTTTATAAGCCCAAAATGTCATCTAACAGTTCGGATTGCTTTATTTATAGCACACAATATTTTTAACCAATGACGCAAAGAGAAGTGTTATAAGTTTGACATGTCTGTCTGTCTATCATCCTGTGGCATCATAGCTCCCGAACGGATTGAGCGATTTTAATTTAGTTTTTTTGTATTAAAGCTGAATAATCGAGGATTTCTTAGATTATCACGAGTCTAATAGTAGGAAAATCTTGCAAAATAAGCAGCAACATTTTTCATCCCTTGTATATATTTTACAAGGCAAAAGCTATTTAATAAATATCAAATTACATCTGTATTATCTTCCAGTCTCAGCCAAAGTTAAACCAGACTTCACTCAGCTCAATATTAACGAAGCCTTATCTTACAGTTAACTATAATAGTTATATTTAACCTTGTAACTGACATGACAATGGTTATTACATAATGTTCAGTACGTGCATAACAGTTAGTGTTATAATCAGCTATGCTGGTTATCCGTGTTAGGTACATTACGTAAGTTTGTCAGTAAAAGTCGTTCTGTTAACTGCTATGGGGCAATTTGTACCTATTTTAACGTTACCGATTGATATCCCTACTAATATAATAAAAGGTGTGTTTTTAGGTTATATTTTTGCGAGTTCTCAGAATTTTGTTTTAATCAAGTTTAAACTATCAAAATCTTTGCGGTTCTTGGTGAATATTATTATTGAATTTTGACAAATTATCTGTCAGGAAAATTGAGCTATTTTCGATGGTAAGTCTTAAGTCACTTTTAAGCTTCAAACTATCCGTTACAACTGTGAAAGATGCATAAATAACAGTCAGGACCCACATTATAACGTGCCTTCCGAAATACGGAGGAACTGATTATGACATAGAAGGTTACCCGTCCACGGACCGACCCTATCGAGCATACCTTAACCTGTGATCAATCAACTTGTAAAAGTCCCTTAGAAGATATCTAAGTTCACATAAAATTGCACAGATCTCCAAACTTGGAAAATCCTCGTGTGCAAATTTCAATGTCACCACTTGGTTTTTCAAGAGGAAAATGACTTCTTTTACATATATATATTAATTCTTTGATATTTTATTATACATTTTCCTATTATCTGTGTTACTGAAGATTATTTATTATAATACTTAATATCCAACCAAGTGCATTATTTTGCGTGGCATAAATTATGTTTCCTCGTTTACAATAAAAGCACATAGGTACTTGTTCACACCCCTACTCGAACAGTCTATACTTAAAAGAAAATTGGCTAGCCTCTTGAATTTTTTTAAAGCGTATGAAACATACAATTTAGAAGAATAGAACTCTTGAATATAATCCGCATGACGTCTTTGCTTGAATTGCAAATATTGAGTTGCAGCTCACTTGGCAATCGGGTTTCCCTCTCCCATTTTCCCACCGGCAATTATAAAACAAGCGAAGCGATCTCTTGATTAAATCATCCATCCTATATCAGAGCGCTTCAGTCCCCCAATATTGTACTTCAGTGCACTTTAATTTGAGTCCCAAGTATATTTTGAGACTTCTGGTTAGAACATTCGCACATAATTTACCTTTAATGGAAAACGAACTAAAATGAAATCACTTCATCTATTCGGGAGCTATGATGCCACAGACAGACAGAGACAGACAGACACGTCAAACTTATAACACCTTTTTACGCCAGGAGAAATCTTTTTTATATTTGTCTCAAGAAGCCAAATGTTTTGTTTCAAAATAGCATTGTTTTAAAAGAATACTGAATATTGCTATGTATCTACAAATATATGAATAATTATTTATGATAATTAATCGTTAGACATTTTAATGAGTGTATACCTATACATTTCAAGGCAGAACTGAGATAATATTTTAGCTTATCTTATCTGGGTTCATTTTTCAATTGATTGACTATATATTTTGACTTCCACGTGTTTTCTAAGCTGAATGATGTAAATTTGCAATTTCCTTATTTTTTTTAAATGACTCCCTCAGTGAGGAATGTTATCTAGTCTCGTTAGTGTCGCGGAGTGTTTACAAACAAACAAATGACATGCACAAAGACACTTAGAACAAGCATTCGTGGATCACACAAATGCTTGTCGTACGCAGGGATCGAGCCAGGGACACGACGCGCGCAGTTGGTTTGGCGTGGTGATCTCGACCACGCTTCTATCTGTGCAGTATAAGGTATGAGGCTCTCGTGGCTTAGCTACGACTGCACAAGTTGTTCGATCAAAGGTTAAGCAACGCTTCATGCGGTCAGTCAACAAATGCTTGTCAAACGCGGGGATGGAACCCGCGTCACGTGGGTACACGCGGCATTAGCATTGATCACCACGCTATCTCACTGCTTGTGGTTCTAGATTCTTATAAGTATTTGCGATCCAGATTTACATACAATATTTTCTTTCACCATTTGCCAATATAATTACGTCTAAGACTATTTAAAATTACATACATATCTTAGAATTTAATATTTGTTTCAATATCTAATACTTATAGGTATAAAATTCCCGTGTCACGATGTTAGTTACCGTACTCCTCCGAAACGGCTTAACCGATTTTTTAAGCGTACCATATTACCATATTTATATGCATATTCAGTAGGTCTGAGAATCGACTAACATCTATTTTTCATCCCCTAAGTGTTAAGGGCTGCTCACACTAAAAAAAAATTTTTTTTTTGGACGAAATTTTTTGTTTTTAATTTTATAATGTGGCATTAAAAATACATATTACTAGAAATAATTTATCAGACAAAACAACGTTTGCTGGCTCAGCTAGTATTATATAGAATGCCCATAATGGTATTTATCTTTCTTCTTGTGACCTCATATAGCAACCATTTGCATTCTGAAAGCAAGATACACACTACAGCAAATTGGGGACGCACAAGTAAACAAGCGTGGTGTGTAAATACTCATTAGTTTTATATACATATAAGAAGGGTTTTCCAATAGTCGGATACATTCATTTGCATTTCCTAGTTATGTATTTCTTTTTAGAAATAGGTATGTAAAATTATTTGGCGGAGTTTTTCTTTATTAGTATTAAATATATTTTGCTCTATCCTGCTGTAGCATTTTCTACAATAACCGGTCAAGTACGAGAAGGACTCTCGACAAAGAGGGTTCCGCACACAAGGCTGCCCCACAGGCTGAAGATAAACAAATCATTTTGGCGGCAAATAAATTGAAGCGTTTTTATTTATTTGTCACCCAACCGACTTATTTTTTGTGGGTGTTGTAAGTAAAATACCTATTGCCTAACTATTACGGTTCATGAGATACAGCCTGGACTACAGATGGACGAACAGATACAGTATCCTCAGTTATAGAGTTGCGTTTCTAATTTTTGGATACCAAACCATCATGTTTATCATCATCATCAGCCCATATTCCTCCACTGCTGGACATAGGCCTCCCCAATTGCACGCCATCGAGATCTATCTTCGGTTACTGGCAACCAGCGAGTACCGAAGTACCGAATACTCAACCATTAAAATATTAAATATTTTGAAAACGTATCTAAGTATGTAAATGTATAGTTTATTTCTGTCATATGAGACCATGTCTTAATACAAAAACATCTGTGCAGCTGTATTGATGTATTTAGGACACAGATTATAAAGTTTTACAGTTTTTCTATTCTAAAAACATGAACGACGTCTTTCGTTCGACTCCCAAAACAAATGCCTATTTGTATGTTAGATAAACATAAACTAGCAATTGAAAAGCGTTGCAATTACGTGTCTAGCAGTGACAAAGCCATAGGTCGTAACGTGTGTGTAATTTGACATAATAGTATAGTTTTGTATACCTAATTGTCGCTGACTGCCGTAAAACAACTGCTTCAAAATTTATAGTATTTTCATAGATAATTGTTTATGAAATAAAAGGTAGGTAAATTTGAAAACATGAAAAATTGGTCAGTGTTTCAACTGTAGGTGCTAATTGTTATGGATGGAGTTAATTTTCTTGACCGGGGAACCGAACTCAAGATCTGCACAGTCAAATTTCTCGTTGTACTAATTCCGATTGGTAACTAGGCACACAAAAAATATTTACATCAAACATTAACTTCAAAAATAACACAATAATTGAACATAATATTAATCTAATAATTACCATTTCAAATTCCTTTTAAAATCACTCACACACACTTAAAAAAACCTTAAACCAACACTTTTAAACTGAAAACACAACCCTTGCCCCTTATTAAAAAAAAAAACAATTTCACGCTACGTATTGTTTTCCAAGATGGCCGCCGCGACCGTTTCGCGCCAACGGCGGTTACAAACTGTCCTACCGCGTGTAATCAGTGCCCGCAAAACGTTTTCCAATGCAAACAAGCCGTTGCAAGTTAAATAAATTAAAACATGACGTTTTTTGTACTTTTCAGTCTTATCTTTAGTATGTTTATGTTAGTTTTGAAAGCAGAAATAAATCGGTACTTGTGTTTGCATTTAAACATGGCGATTAAAGAGTTATGGTCATAGAAAATGTGGGAATGTTTCTGTATTAGGAATTCTGTTGTGTATTATTTTGTAAATTTTACGAGAACTCTTTTTCGTGAATGCTACTATCTATAAATTTGCTCAGAGCCACTGATTCAATAATATTACCTTAGCCCTTGGCAGGTCCTTCGGACCTACCCAGGATCTACCAACCAAAATAATTAGAGACACAAACTGGTCATAGGCATATAGTAGCATAAAATTACTAGCCTTTAAAGAAAATCTGAAAAACGAACTCGAGGTCTGAAGATTTTGATATTCTACAGCTCTATTTCTTAATTTAATTTATCAAACGACTTCGAGAACGTGTCTCACTACGTCTGTATTTTTTTTTAATATTATAATTTTCCCACGGCTGGATAAACATTTTCCCCAAATACTAAAAAAAAAACATGATTCTCTATCCCACGCCACCTCAAACCAGTCCTCGCGTTTATGCCAACACACTAAAAAAAAGCAAAAGAAATACCTATATAATATAATAATATAAAAGAACTATAAAAAGTCGATATGACGGAAATGTTTTATTTCTTTTCATTTTGTCGATTTTCTTATCACAATCGTGTCTGTTTTATCAAAGTACTGCCATAAAGTAAAAGTGGGTGCAATTGAATGCACATGTTTTGTATTTGAATCAGCCTCTTGAGAGTCTAACCTTATCTTAGTGCAGTGCGCTTTCACTCTTTACGACGTAATTAATTTACCAGTAAGAGGTAAAGCCCTCGAAAAAGGTTTTAGTCCCAGCCACCCGAAAATCGGCCAAGTACAAGTCGGATTTCGAACCTGCTCATCAACAACTAGCTGTTCCCAAAGGGATAAACTCGGGATAAAAATTATTCTGTGTTAATTCAGGTTATAAACTGTTCGTGTATCCTTTTTTCTGCGCATTCACATACATAGTTTACTATCTTCCGATCTTGTCAAATTTGATTGTGGCGGTTGTACAGTTCCCGTTTAACAACTGCACGGATAGCCGAGTGGTTGAGGTCATCACGCCAAACCCACTGAGCGCGTCGTGTCGCGGTTTCGATCTTACCGCGTAGGACAAGCATTTCTGTAATCCAGGAATGCTTGGCCCGTGTCTGGGTGTCTTTGCGCACGTGATTTGTATGTTTGTGAAATCTCCCGCGACACAAGGACTAAATTTCGATTTATAAAGGGGGGAAAAAATGCGAATGTCAATAATTTAAATGTAACCTTTCCTTATTTAAATTGCGTTACAAGGTCCACAAGAAAAGTGAAAACATAACCAGATTAAACTATCTTAATACGTGTTGCCTTATCAAATAAATACATTATAATCATGATTCGTCTTCTTATCACCTACGCAATGCGTTATCTAAATTATCTGTGGCGATATTAAAATGTGCTGTTATTTGTACTTAAAAAACTGTTGCGTTGTGCGTCCCTTTTTTTATTAGTACAAACATTAAAATACAATGCCAAATTTACAAGGATTTATTCAATGAAATTTGTAGAAAATCATTCGTCAAGGCGCTCTTTGGGGGAGGCCTACGTTCAGCAGTGGACGGCGATAGGCTGAGATGATGATGATGATGATGATGATGATGATTCGTCAAGGAAAGTTTATTATTTCAAAAGCGTTATTTCAAAATATAGGTACGTAAATGGGCTACAACGGAAAACTTCACAATATAAAAATTAATGTTGTGATTAGGAAATTATTTTCTTTTTAATCTCATAGGCATATGCTTAATGCTCAACATTCAAATCCTTTAGACAGGAATTGCAAACAATTATTGATAAAAGTTTATCTTTAAGCGGAAAAATGTGATAGTAAGTGCAATGTTTCATAATCATTTACCTTGAATTACTTACATGGTATAATGCGTTTTGGAAGGCACGCAGAAATGTGGGTTCCGTGCTTGATTTGTCTCCAGACGTGTCCATGGTTTTATGGAAGTACCCCTGTCTCAGCTACACAATTATAGTTATACACTTAAAACCGAAGTTACCAGTACCTCCATACCAAATTTCACGGAAAAAGGTCTCGCCGTTTATGCGCAAATACTCAACAAATATTAATATTAGTGTGATCTTTCTGCTATTTATAGACGAGGGCAGAATATATAAATAGTTTTCATCTCGTTTCCACAGCTTGCAGCTTCCAATTAACTCCAAAGCCAACCCCTTTGAGCGATAGAGCTTTTTTTTCGAATGAGAAATCCCCAAAATGACTCCTTGCGCTTTGGATTGAGCGGAAGGGAGTGTCAGTCGTGTCAGACTTCTACTGACTAGACCCGCCAAAACTCAGCATGATCTTCCTTTGATCTTTTTGAACCGGGGCCACGGTAACCCTTGCTAGTGGGGGGTTCCCTTCTCCGCACGTAATCATTAATACGCGTAACAATTTCGGACCATCCTGCTGCCCCGGCAGGCATCAGCCCTACTTGGCTCCACATACATTGCTACGAACGCGTCGTCCGGCATAGGTCTGATCCTGATCAAGCGGTGTGCTCGACGCCCGAAGTGACTACCACAGCGGCTGGGTCCCGAGGTTCTTTGCCTTACATGTTCAGTCGCCTCCTTTGCCAGCAGCGTGACTACTACATAAAAGGAATCCATTATAAAGTTTGAGGTGTTGTGGGGAAATTGCCGGATAAATTGAACCGATTCTGGAATAAAATATTAGATTATTTGTGAATCCCTACTATCCATACTAATATTATAAATGCGAAAGTAACTCTGTCTGTCTGTTACGCTTTCACGTCTAAACCACTGAGCTGATTTTAATGAAATTTGGTACAGAGCTAGAGTTGACCTTGAGAAAGAACATAGGATAGGTTTTATCCCGGACTTTTGAAGAGTTCTCTTGGAAACGCGATATAACCGACATCAACGCGGGTGAAGCCGCGGGCGAAAAGCTACTATAGTGTATAGTAACACGAATAATACCGCACAATGAAGCAGGACGGGTCGACTAATTAGTAATGTCTTCATACCGAAATGGATACAATGTGTTAATTATTTACTTAATATCAAAACTTAATTTAAAGGAGATTAACTTTGATTACAAAACAAATTAGTTTAATTAGTCGTTATTTAGTAACGAATTACATAATAAAACGACATCATTTTAAATCGGAGGTGCCCAAACTTTACTAATGCCAACCACTTCAGGAAGAATACAACGCCCCATGTTATTATCTAACTAGCTGTTACCAACGACTTCGTCCACGTGGTTAGAAGATCTGGATGGAGGATGCCCTCAAAGATGAATAATTTTCGGTTTTTTACACATTTTCCATTGTATCTTCGCTCCTAATTAACATAGGTGCTTTAAAGAAAGTTGGGATTTCCCCGCTTTCTTCTCTAACACAATTAAAATAGACGAAAGTGGATTTAAAGTTTTCCTTATTTGCAATACTTCTAAAACCACTAGTAAGTCTTGTTACAAAGACTAATTGCTTTATGAGGCAGTTGAAGGGTCCCGGGATGATTTGAGTCATTGAGAGTTAGACATATCCCCACGCCGCGCGCCGTGCCCTCGGCGTGGGTGAAGTCATTAGCGTTTGACCGCCGAAAACAACTCACTGCACGTTTAAAATTGTTTAAAGTAGGTAACTAATGTGAGACGGATTCATTTTATTTTCATTCGTATTGAAAGTTTGTGTACTGTGTCTACTGTAATGGCTCTTTATTGGATGAACTGAATTTAGTTTGACGAAAATTGGAGGCAGGGCGAAATTTTTAACAACCTAAATCGGAGAATCAAATCAATGGGCTTGACAAGTAGACGAATTTCTATGATAAATAACGAATTTTGAATCAAGTCAGTCCGGGTTTTTTAATGATTTGATCTTTTAACTCGTTATTCAGTATTTATTTCTTAGGGGAGTCCTGCCGGTTCATTAATTGAACGGGATCGCGCGAATATTTTTTCCATCCCATCGTTATAACTCTGTTTGGATCTGAAACTAGTTTTGCAAACTCGAAGAAAGAGTAAGCTGATGAATCAAATAATAAAATTTCTAAATTAACAAAATACATTAAGGGTAATTAACTTTTGTAGCACAAGGTGATGTTATTTTATTAGCTGATAAATTAATTGTCAATTGTCAGCGTTTTTATTTTTATTCAATTTTTACTAATGCTAAGTGCCTTTGACAGTCGGTAAATCACTATAATTGTGGCTAGTCTTAGCATTAGATGATAACTGTACTTAGACAGTAAAATTGTTAATGAGGTCAGGGTCTATTCAAGTGACATTCCTGCAAGCACTGACGTTGTTAAATTAATCCAATGTATAGATTTCTCTAACGTAGAACCGTATATTTATTCTACGCCTTAGAGTTACAAAGCGTGCGAAAGAGAAGACACAACATCTTTTGCACTGAAGAGTGAAAGAAATAGATGACCGCTTACGTTTGAAACATGCATTTTCAATTAGTTACTTTGCGCTAAAATTGATTTATTATTATATTTACTAAAACTTGTTCTTTTTTTTCTTTGAGTGTCATCAAAGTTGTATTTTGATGAACGAATCGGTTCGATTCGCGATTTCGCCTCGTCAGCTCATGATTCAGGACTCCGGTTGGGTCCGAAACTAGGCGGGCAATCCCGATAAATATGCGTAGGTAAACTGTTGCAACATTTAATGAAGTCATGAATCAAAGCTAGTTCAAGACTATCGAAAACTGCAAGAGTATTGCTTAGTGTGATGGTAGCTCAATATTTTTACTCCAGCCAGAGCTGCTTAGAGCTTGATGCCAGCGATCCCTTGGCTTGGCCTCAAACAGGCGTTGATATTAGTCGGAGGGAGTCCGATATATCCTCAATCTGTGCCTTCGGCATGGGTTTCACCCCGGAAAAAAGGGCTTTTGATCCTGCAACGATTTGTGAAAGTAAATTTTTTGTAGCTGTTGAAGCGAGATCACACTGTTTACCGATAAAATGACGTTATACTGAGCCATTGCAAAAAATTAAGCAATAGCGCTGTGGCCAAGGCGTCATTTAGGCCTCAAAGCGGCATAGTTATTTACAAAACATTCTCCTAATAACAATTTTATAGGTTCTTATGTACTAATTGATATTGAAATTTGTGGCAATGCCTTTCCACGTGTGATACTGGTTTGAACCAGATTTGTACCCTTCAAACTGGAGTTTTATTGATTTTACTATTAAGGTCGTTATATTTTTCTGTTTATCTCATTACACGTGCGATTCAAAATCTTTATTGCGTCAAACCACCGACAATTCATCTCAGCATTAGGGACGGATGGGTCCGAAACTAGTCGGGTGATCCCGATAAATACGCGTGAGTAAACCGTTGTATCGTTTTGTGTAAAAAGAGAATTAACATCAAACAAACGAACTGGCGAACTTGGTGTCAGAATTTAACCCATCCGTAGACCGCTGACGTGGCTTAACATAACGTTCAAAATTTATCAGGAAGACTGGTTTCCTCACGCTATTTTCCTTCACCGTTTTTGGCAAGTGATACTGAATTTAGTATTACGCATATAAATTCGAAAAGGCTTTGGTGCTGCCTAAAGTCACTAACATCAAGATCTATAACAAATAGAAAAATATTAATAGCCTATAAATGTTACACGGGTAAGAGCGGGCCTCTTCCCATATAATATGGACGGTTTGAGCATTGATCACGCTCACTGCGCGCGTATTCAGAATTCAATGTTCAGAACCTAGGTTTGCTCACGATTTCTTTTCCACCGTTTGTCTTCTTCCTGGATTTTTTAAGAAAGAACCTACTTAGTAGGTACTTTAAAAAGTCATATCGATGTATACTGCTATTTAGTTTTTTTTGGTCGTCAATTCGTCAATGTTTTCTATCTTTACTTTGACAGACTACTCAACTTACATTAGAGATTTAATTCACATATATTTTTTTGTAATATAGAACTGTTAATTGACATCAGCCTATAACCGTATCGTTATAAGTCAACGAACTATTCAAGTTTAAAATCTTTTTCAACGATTGTGTTACCTTGGCTATTGGGCTATCCGTCCAGTCAAGTTACAATCTAGTTCCTTTACAAGAACAGAGTTAGTCAACAGTAGTCCAAGTATGATGATGATGATGATGATGATGATGATGATGATGATGATGATGATGATGATGATGATGATGATGATGATGATGATGATGATGATGATGATGATGTCCTCCTAGACGTTTCCGTCGACGGCGACACCCTGGCATATACTGGCAGCTTGGTTTCGATCATGTGCACGTATATGACTTGCGAAACCAGACTTGGCCTTGAACACGCGGTCACAAGTAGCGCAGTAGAGGTGTCCTTGCAAGTATGCTCCGTGGTCGAGTGGCGTACGCACCGGTTTCAAGGTGTCGCTAGCTCTGAGGTCCCGGGTTCGATCCCCGGTCAGGACAATGCAAAAAATCACATTTCTACATTGTCTCGGGTTGGGTGTTTGTACCTTCGTTGTATCTGAATTCCATAGCACAAGTGCTTTAGCAACCTACTTTGGGTTCAGAACAATGTACCTATGTGATGTTGTCCGCATTTCATTTTATTTCATACCAGCTAGATATAAGTTATGATTTATATCCGCCCTGTTTTTTCCACATTTTCCATTGTATCTTCGCTCCCATTAGTCGCAGCGTGATGGTATATAGCCTAACACTCAATGAATGGTCTATTTAATACAAAAATATTTTTTCAATTTGAGCCAGTAGTTCCTGAGATTAGCGCGTTCAAACAAACAAACTCTTCAGCTTTATATATTAGTATAGATTGTCAGTCCTGTTTCCCATGACAGTTTTATACATCAGACATCGTGGGATATTAAAACAGGATGTCAACTACCTTCAGGCTATTTCTCCCTCGCCGCGAGCAGTTCCCAAACAACTAGTGTTGATACAAAACGTGAGAAAACTATTGTTTGATAAAAAAATGTTTACGTTTTCACAATTCGTTCCGTTCTGACTATGGTAAACTTGTTTAGTGTGTTGTAATTTGCGTCTAGGATTTAATGGCTACAGAATTACGACTCTCAATCACGTTCTTCAGTTAAATGATGCAATGGTTTAGTGATGTGTATTTATCGGGATTGCTCGACTAGTTTCGGAGCCAACTGGAGTCTTTAATGCTTGTTTCTGCAGCCTCGAAGGTTACCAAACTGTTTGCCATGCTCAAAATCAAAAGTTTTTATTTCACTAGGCCGCTTTCCAGCCACTTTCACGTTACAATAATGACTCTAGTTGCGCGGTTCTAAAGTGTCACTCATATTGAGAAGAACCGGGAAGAAGCTCCATAAACTCAAAATGCCGATCACCTAAATTGGGCACTTGTGTGCCTTTGATGTGATTAACACCTCGGCATCTTCTTCGTGAGAGATCAGCCCTCGCGATTCCGCCCAGCCACCTCTTTCGTATTTATCGCTACCCGTATTCTTCCACAGCTGTACAGAGGCTTCCCCAATTGCACGCCATCGAGATCTATCTTCGGCTGCTCCAGCTGGCAAAAGCCATCTTGCGCAGATCATCACTCCACCGTGCCTGAGGACGTTTGCCGAGACGCGGTCTCCACTAGAGAACTCGTTTACCCCAACGGTTAATATGGCCACCGACCATCCGACTGTCGATTACCTTGCCTCTTTCTGTACCTACCATTAAAGCATTAGTGGCACCTCTTTTTTTCAGATAGGAAACCATCAAACGACTCCTACCGGGTTGAGCGGGAGTGTCAGACTCCTACTGACTAAAACCCCCCTGTTCCTTCCTTTCCCTTCGTGTACCGGGGCTACGGTCACCCTTTCGGACAGACCCGCTGCCCCGGCAGTATTAGTGACACTTATGGACAACATTTTGCTGTGCGTCATTCATTATACCGACGTCGGACCCCTGATAACGACCTCCTTTGGCCAACCTTATCGTCTAATAAAATCATGACTATTAATATGTCATACCTTATAAATTTATCTTATTACCAGGCAGCTTTAATACTTTGGTCGTGTGCTGAAAATGAGTTGCAGATAATTATTTACCACGTAATAAATTAAATGGGATTTCCTGATTAGATAAGCTAAGGTATTTATCTAAATTGTTTCAGTATTGCCTTTGCTGAAGATTATTATTATTGGGCCAGGCCCGCCACACGTGGCCATCATTACAACTCCAGGGCCAAAATTCTGCTATTTACAATGGCCGAAGAATGAATGAAATTTGTCTTAAAATGAAAATTTTTGCATTCTCTTAAGCTTTTTTCTACACAAGAATTGGAAATTCAGTACGTGACGGTACACTCAAGGTCAATACAATTAACTTCCAATTATTATTATATTGGAAAAATGCTTCAGAGAATAGGAATAATTTCAAATTTAATCCAATCGTCATTAATTCATCTGCCATTGTAAATAGCATACCTAATCTGTTAGCCAGTTAGGGGCCCTGTTAGCCAGGATCAACAATGACAACTAACGAAAACCACCTAGCGTTTAACGGTGTGTCCCAGGGAATCAACTGTTTTGGAAACTGCATCGAAATTAATCAGAAGTAGTTCATAGGAGTTGGAAAAATCTTTTCCACATCCCTCCACAGCAAGTGGGAGACAAAAAAGGTGGACACTATAGGTGAGGAATGACAACACCAACTGAGTAAGGCCAAGTTGTTAACACGTTATCTAGCCCACTGTGACCCACTGCTGTGCAAAGGCCTCCCAGAATCCTTCCACGATTCTCTGTCCTGGGCCTCATGAAACCAGCCCGCGCGGTAAGCGTTAAGATTTCCAAAAAACACATATCCAATGTTTTTTGGAAATTTGTTTGACGGACTGAATAGATATTTTTACCCAAAAGAAACATTATCACGAGAACATTCAGCTATGAAGCAATGTTTATATTAACTATTTTATCATTGGAATAACCCGTTTGCGATTAAGACAGCAAAGTGATTTTGAAACACGTGAGGAATGGATTATAATTCATTTATTGTATTAGATTACAAACTTATCAATTGGGTTATAGGAATATACCTATTTGTTAAAGAAATGTCTTTCGTCAGTTTATTGACACTGTTTACTAATGTTTTTGTGGGTTCCGCGCCCCGTAGAAATTGCCGTCAGCCCGTCTATCATCAGGGCCGATGAAATAATGGGAATAAGTTTAAAATAACACTGTTCTTATTCGACAAAATGCTTAGGAAAATACGACAAAGTTCAAATTGAATCCAATCGGCCAATATAAATAGCAGAATAGGGGCTCAAAATATATCTGATAAATCGTCTTAGATATGCACAGTTGGCACTTACACGCTACGCTTAACGCGGTCGGCCCATAGATGGGTGACCATCTTTGTCATAACGAGTTCCTCCGTGTTTCGGAAGGCACATTAAATTGTGGGTCCCGGCTGTTATTCATACATCTTGACAATCGTTACAGGTAGTTGGAAGCTAGAAAGTCTGACAACCAACTGTAACTGGGTTGAGGAGGTGAGATAGGCAGTCGCTCCTTGTAAAACACTGGTACTTAGTTGAATCCGGTTAGACTGGAAGCAGACTCCCACATACCTAGGATGATGATTGCTAAATTTATTAATATTGGTATGAGGTATAAATTAAAAATGGTCTTCAATAAATGATTTTATTAACAAAACATCTAGGAGTATGTTTCCTATGTAAAGTGCTAAACATTGGATCATTAACATATCAACATAATTTATCTAAATTAAATCCATAAATAACTAAGCAATCATAAGATTATTTAAATAATTATATTGTTATACAATTTCATAGATATGCAATATATTGCTTTTTATAAATATTTTTTACCCGACTTCCTCAAAAAGGGGGTATTGCCAAAGAGATCTATACAATTTTTTTGCTTGTAAAATTTTGTAAGTACTGGTTCGCCTATATTTAACGTTGTTTATTTAAATATCATAAATAGAAGAAAACTAAAAATAAATATATTTGAACTATTTTCAACATGATTTTTCTAATGTTTAATTAATTTATAATATTATTATACATTATGGTGTATTTAGTATAGAATACCAAATTATCTGAAATTGTCTTCTATATTTTTGACTTATACTTATGTACTATATATGGTATAGGTTTTAATATAAGGAAAATATTATATACGTTGCTTGCTATTTCAATGTGTAAATTACAAAAAAAATTGGTCAAGTGTGAGTTGGATATAGCTCGAAGGGACCTATGCTCATCGACCTAGCCTTTTCCCAACTATGTTGGGGTCGGCTTCCAGTCTAACCGGATTCAGCTAAGTACCAGTGTTTTACAAGGAGCGACTGCCTATCTGACCTCCTCAACCCAGTTACCTGCGCAACACGATACCCCTTAGTTAGACTGGTTGTTAGACTTTCAAGCTTCTGACTACTTTAACGATAGTAATTTTATTCTGTTTTAAGATTTTATTATTATACAGCATCATAATGGTTCATGAGATACAGTCAAGAAAAATGATAGTAATATTAAAAAACAGTTCAGACGCTATAATGTATTTCATTTCTTCAAAATATCAGAACCATTATTTACAAATTCAGATAATTTGGTATTTTTAACAACAATTATAAATTGAAAAATTAAGTACATCGTATTTTTTTTAATTTTTACATGCTCAAAACTTCTCTACATAGGAAGAGGCCTGTGCCCAGCAGTGGGACAGATATAGGCTGGTTATAATTGGAATGTATTAAACTTGAGCACAACATACATATAATTTCTAATTACTTTTTACAACAAAACATATATATTTAAATACATTTATGTATAACAAGATATCACACTACAGATTATTAATAAATAAATTATTATGAAACTGACTGATCATATTTATAATCACTTTAGTGCGTGGAACGCGGAAGTTTGTATGTATGGGCATATGTTACTCTTTCACCCAAAAACTACTCAACATATTTGGATGAAACTCAGTACACAGATAGTTTATAACCAGGATTAACACATATTATAGTTTGTATCCCAATTTTATGTTTCAGTCTATGTCCACGCACGTATGTACTTAAATATGATCGACGTCTGTTTAAGCATATGTTTTATATTTGCAAATATAATATATTAAAGTCAATATCACAAACAACAATAAATAATTATTTATACAAGTTTCTTGAGGCGGTTTCATAATTGTTTTAGAACGGTTTATTCACGCGAGTCACAGGTCTCGTGTCAAACTTTCGACTCGTGAATCCTTTGCCGCGTCAGCTCATGATTAAGGACTCCGGTTGGGTCCGAAACTAGTCGGACAATCTCGATAAATACGCGTGAGTAAACCGTTTTTAGACAATTATGAATATTAATTGTTTTTATAATTATTACATAAGAATATTCAGACCAGACTATACGGAGCCAGCGTTATTTATAAGGCTTTTATTAGCCAACTTCAAAATACAAGATGTTTTGATTCCAATGTATGTAATTTTTTCAAAAGATGAAATTGTCAGCATTTTTTATCAATTTTGGCTTCATTACGCTAAGCTCCATAAATATATATTTTCAATAAATATACCAAGAACTCTTAAAGCAAAAAGCCTATAATAGACAATGTTACATTCCCGTAGAAAAGAAAACTTCAAATGTATGTGAATGACATTCCTCTTCGACAAGTGACGTGACTTTGACTTGTCAGTTCAATTCATTTGAGTGATTCGTCAGCGTTAGCGAGAGGAGTAATGTAACTTGTCTACAAACCTTGGTCTATTGTAGGAGCAAGACGGCACACTAAACTGTAAAACGTTGTCTCTCTTCTATATTTTTGTCAGTTTAAGAGCTCTTGATACACAAAATGGTCTTTAACAAAATACTGATAAATAAATTTTGCTATATAAGTACTTAGTGCCTTTGATAACACACCCACACTCAAACGTTACTCAAATATAAGTCACTCTATCTATACACCTTAAAGTGTCAGACAGTATGCGACTTGGCTACTTGACTAAGTGACGTTTGAGTGGAAGGTGTTATTTTTCATCTATAAATAATAATACCAGCTGATATACGAGAATTATTACTAGTATAAGGCTTAAACATTATACCAACTTAAAAATAACAAGAATCAAAGTATACGTTGTAATATTATGTACTTTATTCCTTTTAAATAGAGTTTATATTTGTTTGATAACTATAAGATGCTTTAAATGTATTTGTCGGTACCGTACAGCGTAGAGTGAGGGAGACAGCATAATATAGATCTTGGGATGGAAAAAACAATTTTGATCTATTACTAGAAAATATATATCCTGGGACAACTCACACACGGTTTTCTGATCCCAAGCTAAGCAGAGCTTGTGTTATGGTAACCAGACAACTGATAAACTTACTTAAATATTTCTAAATACTGTATATAATATTATAGATAAAAGACACCCAGACACCAGAACAAATGATCATGCTCATCACACAACATTTTTCCTGGGCGGGAATCGAACCCACGACCTCCGGTATACCAGTCAGGGTCTCTAACCACTAGACCAACAGGCCCGTCGTTCCATGTCAATTAGGAAAGTATTTTTCAAAATCGGATCAGTAGTTTTTGAGATGACTCTATCAATACACAAGTTCTATAATAATAGTATAAATGGAAAAAAGTCATCATATCGTCGTCTTTAACTTTAAGTTGAAGTTATTTTTAAGCTGATATAAAGCAACCATTAATAAAATTCAATATATTGAACACCGCACCTAACAATTTAACATTCTAGAACACACTTTATTAATGGCGGTTGAATAAAAACTAAGTATCGCTTTCTCTTTTCAACTATCGATGAGAGAAAAGGATAGAAACTGGATTATAATCCAATTTTTATTTAATTAATTTCTTTAAATCGGATAATAAAGATTTATGCTTTGAAGTTCTTTATAAGGGCAGTCACAGATACTCTATCCCTTTCCCCCTTACATAGAGAGAGCGAGACAGATATACAGCGAGATACTAAGTCAACCGCCATGGAAGCTAGAAACATTTACAATATTTTTTTCTATTACTCCTTGCCATTATTATTATTATACAAAATATACACGCAATATTTAGCTAGTGTAAAGTTTTCTATATTATGGACCTGTTTCAACATTAATTGGTGAATGGAATAAGAAACTATGGAGACTTCTTCACTAATAATGGTATGTTTTGTTATTAGATTTCATTTTGGAATGTATATTAGCAATTTAAATCTTTGCTTTTCGTAAATATTCGGCTAGACATTTTTTTGCCTTTATCAAATTCGGTCAAGTCGTTTTGGAGATTTAACAAAAGAAATGGTCAAGTAACTCTAAAGTACAAAATATTCCATCTCATCATTTATCAGCTAGTGACTGCAATTTCATAGATAATTACATATCAATAATTAATGCTAATTATCGATTTTCAAAACGTTTACATTTATTTCAGAAAATATAATAAACTATATCTTATATGCCATCATTTTATAGCTAGTCATAAATATAATATATATATATATATATATATATATATATATATATATATGTAGGTACTTTTTATGTCTAACCTTCAGTTTATAACTACACCAATAAATGTTGAAACAAGTTAATTTCTAAAATAAATTATGTGTAACTTAGAAAGCACCTAGCTTTATTTATTTATGGTAACACTTTTAAACCTCTATATAATTTGTAATAACTATACTCTGTATTTATTGAGTCCTCTTAATTTATAGGAAAAGTTGCAAAAATCCTCTTTTTAAACCAAGAACGAAGAAAGTTGAAGTTCTCTGTCAGTTGTACCGTAGCACTTAAACGAGTGAATCGATTTGGATGCGACTTTTATTATTTCAAAGATAGTTTTCTGGATATTGCTCTTAGACATGTTTAGTCAAAATCGGTTCAGTCATTTTAAGATCATCTTTTCGTTATTGTTATATTTGTATTCAATTTCGACTATTGCTCTAATTTTTTTTTATGTATAAACCGATTTGCAAAATAGAAGGAGGTTATCTATTCAGTGGATATAAATGCAGAGTTTTTTTCAGGATTATTAAATTGATAAAGTCATAAAGAAAATAGATGTTTTTGCAACTTTCCCAAAAACTATGTGTTTTCTATAACATATTATTATATTATCTAAATTTATCAACTATAATAACATTAATTAGATTATAATGGAATGACACAATTATTTGTCAAAAAAGCCGCTACAACGTTTTTTTTTTGTAATTTCCTAATTAACTAAAAAATAGTAGTTATTAACAAATTGACAATTAATTCACCACAATTTACGATTTTTAAGTAAATAATTATATTTTGGCAGAATATTTTCTTAATTAAAATGTTAGATTTCTGTTTTGAAAGGTTGATCCATATAACCTGTTAACAGTCAAGGGAGAGCCTGATTGCTACATTAAGTATTCCGAACGAATATGCTAAAGAAAAATAAAATTCCCATCCATCGAATTGATGACCGCACCAACAGTTAATTAACCATGACTTTTCCTTTCAACATTGAAAAAAACTTTGAAAAATATCAACTATCAAGCTATCACTAATCATGAGATTTAGTCTGGTGACAGACGGCCGCACAAACAGCGGAGCGTTAGTAGGATTATCTTTTGGCTACGGGACCCTAATTAGTTAATCGAATATTAAATCTCATGTGAACACACTGTATATAATCTAAATCAGCTGTTTTGAAAACAGATTATATTGATCAACCTTCCAGAAACTTTTTCGATATTTTTGACAATATAAGACTTCAAATTTAAACCTTAACATTAAGAGAATACAAATGAATTTCGTTTAAAACGGTCTAACGTGGCGATAAATTTGAACTAATCGGTATAACATTAAAATTATTATAAAAATATAAATCTTAATATAAAAGACAGGAAAACTTTCGTTGATTAGAACTTAATTTTACATAGGAATGGCTGAGATAGCTATGAAATAAGGGAACGCAACTTAAATATAGACGTATTGTTAGTCAGTCGCCATTTTATATTGATAATGACAGAGCCAGAATGTTTTAGTATGTATTGACGCGACGCTTTGCGGAGTGGTGAGGAGTTAGGAGGAGTGAGTAGGAATGAGGAGGAGTTAGAAGAAGTTGGTAGGAGTGGGGAGAGATTAAGAGGAGTGACGAGGAATGAGCAGGAATAAGGCGGAATGAGGACGAATGAAAGGGAACCGGAGCGGAGTCAGCGGAGCTTTCAATGATATAACTTCTATATCCCACCCTTTTCTCTATTATTTAAGGTCGAGTCTTCTTACTCTTTTGCGCCAGGTTAATCTATCCTGGATTGTCTTTTTGGGCAAATGTGTTGTTGAGGTATGCATGTACTGTTGCCCACTAGTGGGAAAAACTGCCTCAACCTTTCTTTTCTTTGTCAATGATAGTATTACAGAATCTTTTTACTCTGCTTCTCCTAAAACGAAGTGAATATGGCCCAAAATAAGTTCCATTGTACAAGAAAAGTTAAACCTCAGAAGAAATGCTATTTAAAGGCATCTTATATTTAAGTTGCGTTCCCAAAAGAATAACTAAAGTAACTTGGAATTTTAAGAAAACTTAGTTAAAGTTACATTTCAAATTATTATTTATTTATATTATGTACTATAAAAATTATTAATTAACCCGCAGTATTGGCAATAGTTTTTCGTTGAAATAGACTAAAAAAAATAGACTCAATAAGTCTAGCATTAAGCTGCCCAAGTATAGCAAACTCGCATGGTTTACCCGACAGCGCTAAAAGGAGGGGAATGATCTTAATTTTCGATTTTTTTATCCTAAGCGGGCTAGCATCATTGCTTTTCAAAGTATATTCATAAATATTTAAATAACTTTAAATTAAAATACATTTTTTATACTTTTCAGCCATGTTTATGAATAAATAATTATTTTTATCCAATTTATATTAAAATGGCACCATATAGAACAAGAATTTCGTATGGCAATCATTATTGGAATGTATTGGAATTTGAACTTTATGTTGTAAGCCTTAAGGACTATGTGGAATGCAGGGGGGAAATCGATTTAGTCAGCTTGGCCTTCCTATTTTTTGGGTTTATAAGAAGTACCTTATTATGTTAAATGATACTCAAAATATGAACAGAACCATGTATAACATTTGATTTCTACAACGTATAATGGAATATTCACCAGGTCATATTTTCAATGTCGTATCATTTCTTTGACTAAAGAACATTAAAAAAATCTACATTTTCGAATAAATATAGGGTTCCTTAAAGAATTTATCATTCATATTATTAAACCACCTCTTGTTTCGCGAGGTGGCCTATGTCCGACAGTGAGACATCTATAGTAAGGCCAACGAGACGAGATAAAAAACGTAAACAAGCGGTCCGTTACTGAGTTACATTGCGATAGAGAGGGATTATTATCCCTGTCCTTATCACTCGTACGCGCACGAGGCGTGAGTTGGTCGATGACAGCTGTCGTTGTGTTTCGTGGTACAAGAAAGAAGTCAGTACGGCAGTTGTCAACATTTGGTCCGCCATGTTGCGAACAAGATCATTCCTTCACTTTTGACAAAATTCTAACTTTATAATAGTTTATTCAAATAAAAATGTTAGTAACCCCTGAAAATCTGTTTACATTTTTTATCTCGTCTGGTTGGCCTTACTATAATTATACGCGAGCACTTCAGTTTAAATATTATGCGTAACATTGGCATTTAAAATATGACCAGCATGTATTACCTAAATAACGAGAGTGAAGCAATAGCGAGAATTTTGCGATATCGATGTCAAAGTTTCATATTTACAATCACAAGATATTGTAATTCGAGTCTTATCGCAAATTTATCGCAAGTCGTAATTGCTTAATGCAAGTTAGATAATAACAATGGTGGAATAACCATTATAGGTTATATTCGACTTTTGTCTACTCGTTATTTTCAGAAGTTTCGCTTCAAATAAGAAAAATTACAAAAAGACTATTGTTTTAACAAAATCTTATTTTCAACATACATATATCTATTAGATAGGTCTTTTCTAAATAAATATAATACAGTAAAATAATACGTAATTTCTTTCAAATTGTCTACTCATCTACATCTCAAACTCAACTTCATTTTGAGACCGCACTTCACCTTTCAATGGCAGCATTAACGGCGACTTAAAATGAAGCTGTGCTTAAATTAAAGAGTATTAATAAATACATTAGCTATAGTTTTAAACTTACTTCTACGTTTCTTCTCATCTTCAGAAGACCTTGACATTGTCACATAAAATAGAAAACTTCAAATGTATGTGAATGACATTCCTCTTCGACAAGTGACGTGACTTTGACTTGTCAGTTCAATACATTTGAGTGATTCGTCAGCATTAGCGCGAGGAGTAATGTGACTTGTCTACTGGGCTCTTGGTCTACTGTTGGTCTTCTATATCTTGGTGAGAAGACCATCCATTTCTAGTACTTCCGGTAGCTCGATTGCTTCCAGTCTGATTGGGGAGGGATTGAATGGAAACTGCACCGAGAATATCATCTTGGAGTCCATTAGAAGGTTTTGCTGTAACAGAAAATATTTTTATGAGGTTTTTATTTTGTTGATTGCGTCAAAAGTGGATAAAACCCCCATATTTGTCTGTCTATTATCGTGTATATATCTGCACCCACCCCCTCCTATATTGTTATAGCCACCTTTATAGATTACGTCAAAGCAGATAAAGCCCTATATTTATTTCCGTCTGTTGTTGTCTATATATCTGTGCAACACCCCTCACCCACCCCATATATTTGTGTATAGCCAGCCACCTTTATACTTATACACCGTGATTTTTTAGTCGTCTTACAAAAGCAGCTCAGTTCATGTATCCAATGACTAGAACACGTTCATGATAAAAAAAATAGGTATTTATGAGATTTGAAAAAAAAAATGCAATTTTTATTCAAAATTATGCTGCAATTCGTAGTTTTTTAGAAACACAGATCTGTTGCGAGCGCGGTCCGAGCCTTGTAACAATGGTGAGGGGCGCGGGCGGCGGCGTTTTTATCATTTTTAAGAGTATATTTCAGATTTCGCTTGTTTAATTTTTCTTCGTACTTATTATGTTAGTTGATGATAAAAAAAATCGCGCCTAGGGGTATTTTACGTCGGATACATGAACTGGGCTGCTTTTGTAAGACGACTAAAAAATCACCGTGTATATGACGTCCCCCGAATTGCATCAATTTGAATGCTTACGGCCTGCCCAAAACTCATGTGGAAAAAATCATGTCTACGCCACCCCATCTTTATTTTAGCATCGCCAACCACCTATCTATCCATGATCCCTCATCTAATAGATAGACAGAATATTCTTTATTGCACACCACATAAGTACTTGGCCACAATTCTGCTATTAGCAATGGCCGATGCATAAACGGAAATTCAATAAAATTGGCACTATTCGTATTATTTTAAGCGTTTTTCCAACATAAAAATCCAGTAAGAGGAGGAACACACACTTTCAATACAATGAATTGCCAAATATTGTGTTGACAAAATACTTAAGAGACTAGGAATTGTTTCAAATTTAATCCAATTGCCATTCATTCATAGGCCATCTTCAATAGCAGAATCGTGGCCCAGGATTGGATACCAATAATTAGTGGTTTCTTAGGTTTACGCCAATGTTAGACATTGAAATGAAACTACTTTTAAGGATTTTATCGCGTATTATGCAAAGCTGTCGAAACGTCGTGAACTAAAATCTAAAATTAAACCGCGATGAAATCCGTAAAAGTAGTTTCATTTCAATACCAATAAATAATACTTGGTGCCTATACATATTACTCTGACCAAGTCCTCGATTCTTCAAATGTGTTGAACCCTTGTGAACCCCCCCCCCCCTCAAAGACCCTATATACTGACCGGTTCCTTGTCAGGGTTAGTGCCAGCTTTCTCTTGCATCTTCTTCTGGATCTCGTGAATGAACTCGCGCGTAACCTTGACCTCATACTCCTCGGCCGGAGTATACATGTTCAGGATCTAGAAGCAGATAAGCAAAGGTCAGTGAGGTTATGGAGACAGATGGAAAGGTCAGTGTAGTAGAAAGAACTTAACATAAGCTCTCCTGGACTTTTTTGTAGGTTGTTGTATCTTGTAGGGTTAAACCCGCGTTCGCAATGAAAGCGAAAAAATAGTAAATACATTTGAAACCTCTAAAATAGACTGTTTTTCTACCAAATTCTGCATAAGTTATACTTTAAAACCTTCCTCTTGAATCACTTTATCTAATAAAAAAATCCGTCGAATAGTTTTAAAGATTTAAGTAGTCAAAGGTATATAGGGACAGAAAAGCTCTTCTGTTTTATAATATGTAGTTTATAATGTATGGCTATGCGTGGTCCACGCCTACCTTGCAGACTTGCATGGCGTTGAGGTTGGCGCACATGTCCACAGTGCTCTGCACGTCCTGCATGGACTTGCGCGCCTGCAGCAGCTGCACCGCCTGCGTGATGGGCTTCAACACGCCCAGGATCTCCTCCACCTGGGACAGCATATACATGGGTAGGATACATATAGGATCATAGAAATATGTCCACCATGCGATCACGGGATAGTGAAATAGGGATTAAAACTTTACTGTGTGTTAATCCAGGTTATAAACTATGTATGAAAGAGTAACAAAACAAGGAACCATCCAAACAAACTTTCATAATCAATCAATTTACAATATTTCATTAATAGGGATGACGACTGGGTATAAAAAGAAAAAATCTCATTAGTCCCTCAGTTAGATAATTGAAAAGTATGAGACAAAGGTTAACTGCTTTAAAGTTTAGGAGCTTGTGACGTAACGATAGAGTAGAATGTATACTCAATCGTGACGTCACGCGTAAGTTTCATTCACTGTAATTTGGTCAATTTATGTTTGCGGGACAAATTAAAAAATACGTATCCATTATTATACAAAAAACTACAAGACGGACACCACAAAAAAAAATTGTCATCATCCCTATTATAATATTTAATGGAATACAAGTACTCCATTTGATTCGGTAACACAGTATCCCATAGTAAAACTGTTTGTCGAGATTATAATTCATTTTTTTTAAATATTATTGTCTTGGCGACTGAGAAAGTTCAACAAAGTTTGTTAAAAAGGTATATGAACATTAATTATATTAATTACTATTGACATTAACTAATAAACAAACATAACTTTAGAGATATTATCAAAATGTTACTATCAATGTCAACATTTCAAGTTTGAATTTGACGACATAAGATTTTGACGGTTCTTTCCTAAAATGTATCAATATAAAGTAAATAATATTACAGAGTCCATATTGGTCTTAAACTTGTTTCTTTTGACCATCTGTACAATCTAATTGAATACAATAAAGTATTAATTATATAAAACTTACGCTTTTCTGTCCGTACTCAGCCAGATGCTCTTTGATCCAGGTCTCGAGATGGGAGATGTTGTACCTGATCTGCAGACCCTTGGCCCAGCAGCACAGGTCCTTGCGGAGGAGCAGCTGGTTGAGGCTGTACGCGCAGATGTAGTAGAACAACTGGAAGGATATACTTAAATGTTAAAAAGGGATTGCCAGACTAGTTTCGGACCCAACCGGAGTCCTTAATCATAAGCTGATGTGGCACTAGGCGAACAAGTAGCGGTTTTAAAATACTATTATAATTAAGTAGAACTAGACATCGCGTTAAGCATGGATGAGGATGGATATAGGGGAAGAGGACGACCAAAGAAACGATGGATGGATTGTGTGAAAGACGATATGGCTGTAAAGAGTGTTTCTTGTGAGATGACGGCCGATAGAAAGGTATGGAAGGAGACGACATGTTGCGCTGACCCCAAATAAAATAATTTGGATAAGGGCAGGGGAATGATGATGATAGACATCATAAAGAACAAAAGTCCGCTGTTCCGTGCCGCGGTATCCTGATTACAAATAGCCCAAATAATCGCAATTATTTGGAAGGACACACTTTATACTATAGTCTATCACTGAACAAGTGTATTCGTTACGGGTAGTCAGAAGCTTGAAAAGTCTGACAGCCAGTCTAACCAAGGAGTGCCGTGTTGCCCAGGAAACTGGGTTGAGGAGGTCAGATAGGCAGTCGCTCCTTGTACAACACTGGCATGTACTTAGATGAATCCGGTTAGACTGGAAGCCAAGCCCAACATATTTAAAGAAAATCTCATGATTTTTGCATCATTTCATAATGAATCTCACGATAGTCACTATAAAAAAGGTTTGTAAATAATTAAAACGATTTCGCGACGAGGCGAGCTGGATTTCTTCCTTCAGTCTCTTCTTAAATTCCTTCTTCCGTCAATTCCTAATCTCTCAAGATATACAAATAATAAGTGTTTTATTATAAATTACCTGTTTAAATATCATAAGTCTGAGCGGTTGATCGACAGCGTAGGTGTGTAGATGCGCGTGTGTGGCGGACAGTTCCTGCTTGAGACGCTGGGGGCCGGCCCCGGGCTGCGGGGGCCGCGCGCTCGGCCCCGACAGCCCGCTGATCTCCTCGTGCTCCAGGATGGCCGGGACTATCAGGCGCTCTAGCTGACGCTCCAGGAGCAGGATCAGCCCTGGGGAGGAAAGGAACTTAAGATTTAGAAGTCATGAATTTGATTTATGTGTCGTGGTGGCGTTCGTGCAGATTCGGCACCGATGCAGGCAAAATAGCAATTCTTTATTGCTGGAATCGTTTTACATATGAAAAAAAAATTAAAGATTTAAAAATCTAAAAACTCACATTTTACATGTCATCTATCTATCAATTCAAATTTTATCAAAATCGGTATCGGGATTGAATCTACACTCAAAACTTCAGCCTGCTAGCTTACCATGGAAGTGCCTTAAAATTGAGTTACAAAAATCCAACCGGAACGACAAACAAACAAACAAGAAAGTAGTACCATTAACCTTTAACCTCATCTCAACTGACCTTGATATATTCAGACAGCTATATCGCTGAGTTGTTGTTTTTTAAACTTGACCTTAACCTGCCTACCTTGACCTCACCTTACCTAACCTCATCTCAACTGACCTTGGTATATCCAGACAGCTATATCGCTGAGCACCTGCCTGTACTCAGACAGGTCGAAGATCCTCAGACACTGCTGGTTCTGGCGCGGGGTGTTGCCGCTCTGGTACACTGTGTCGCCGCTGTACTGGCGCAGGTTGTTCAGGAGTCTGTGGTGGATGGAGAGCATATTGTATGGTAAGTATTTTATAGTACATAGGTGTATGTAGGTACAATGTGTTAACCTATGTAATACTCGTACATGCTAATACACGGTGATTTTTTAGTCGTCTTACAAAAGCAGCCCAGTTCATGTATCCGACGTAAAATACCCCTAGGCGCGATTTTTTTTTTTATCATCAACTAAGATACTACGTACGAAGAAAAATTAAACAAGAGAAATCTAAAATATACTCTTAAAAATGATAAAAACGCCGCCGCCCGCGCCCCTCACCATTGTTACAAGGCTCGGACCGCGCTCGCAACAGAGCTGTGTTTCTAAAAAACTACGAATTGCATCATAATATTGAATAAAAATTGCATTTAATTTTTTTTCAAATCTCATAATTACCTATTTTTTTATCATGAACGTGTTCTAGTCATTGGATACATGAACTGGGCTGCTTTTGTAAGACGACTAAAAAATCACGGTGTATAATAAATGCGAAAGTATCTCTGTCTGTCTGATTGTAAGCTAAAAATAAACTGGCTTGTGTGTTGGAAACTTCTGACTAGCAATAAAATATTAGTAATAAAGACACTGCTACTATTAACTGAATGTCTATAATTACTTGCAATCCCTGTCTGTCTTTAGGTGCATCTTAGGAAAATGTTGTCTTGGACTAAATCTGATAAGTCTTACCTTGACTGAGGAAAATAGGCCGAGCTACTGTTGACTTTAAGTCTATGAATCTACTTGCCTTGTCTACCAGCCTAGAAAACATCATAGAAAAATAGACCGTACTACTGTTACAATAAGGTCCCTATTTTCACCAACCATCAAACGTCTTAGCAATATGGTCTTTATCTCTCTCCAAATAAGACACACCTGAGCATATTAGCGAGCCAAAGCGCGTTATACTCGACGCTTTCCGCCCGTTTCTTGAGCGTCTTCTTGACAGCAGTCCTGACTGCCTTCATCAGCTGATGCATCTTAGGTTCATCGTCTACGTGGTCCATGTGTCGAAGCATCATGAAGAGAATGTAGGCGGGGAGGCCCGGCAGGAGTGTAACTGCGATTTTGGGCTTTAAGTCTGTGGGGTAAAGTTGAATTTTGATTAAAGAAGATTGTAGAATTTGATATGCCTAAAATAATCAATACTAATATAATAAATATCTGTCAATATTCATGGTTGTGCTCAGCAATGAGATAATGTAGATTTTTTACCTCTTTCTAGCCTTACCACAAAATTACAAAATTATTTCATTTCCTGCTGGGCAATCTTTACAAAAATCTTATCAAAAATCATCGCTGAGCAGCTTCATGGTCGCTGCTGGGCAAAAGCCCACACTAACCCTACATCTATGCCCACTGGTGGGCAAACTCACCGCTGATCAGCTTCTTGATGATGATCCCCTCGTCTTGTATCTTGTACTCGAACATTCCGAGATATTCGCGCTCTTTCTTGCGCGTGACTGGCGCCATCTCTAGTGTCATTGACGCGTTAGGGGGCACCACTGAGTCTAGGAAAAAAATAGTAGAAATTTTAATTTTATATTATTTAAGCATGGCAAGTACGGAAAGGTATTGCCAAATACTGATACAGAAAAGCGGGCTTTTGTTATGAGATGGCAAAATATACCTTCTTTTTTCAAAATGTTTTATGGATTTTTGTATTAACTATCTAGGTATTGACAACATCAACAATATTAAAAAACCGGATGCTACGGAAACGTGACGCCATATTGACGTAACGGACTTCTGATGCATTGTTACCTCCTAGTCGCGACTAAAGAGGTTTTATTAAGTGCCCTGGAAACAATCAAATTGTTTGTGATATTTGTCACATTTTCGTGTATGTCAAATCATTTGATAGTGTACTGCTGTATTTGAAGCGTTTGTCAAACAATCTACGTATTTGAAAATCATTGCATTTCATATCTGTTTATCTTGGTCTTAATTTCAACCATTCTCGACTGAATCGCCTTCTTTACTTTGTCTTGATACACACATTTGGTTTGATCGTTGAAGCTAATGTTTGACAAACAAATTTGATCGTTTACAAGCAACTTTACAGCGAAAATATCTTGAAGGCGTATTTTAAAACTTACCATTATTATCTAATATATCGTTGACATCTTCTATCCCGACTTCCTTCAACTTGTTAACGAGCAAACGAATCTGATTCTTGTAACGGCGACAGCTCTCTGATAGCTTGTCTACTCGCTCCTGAGGGTCAAATGAAAATATACAGGGTTATTTTAATGCACGGATAGCCGAGTGGTTGAGGTCACCACGCCAGACCTACTGTGCGCGACGTGTTGCGAGTTCGATCCCCGCGTAGGACAAGAATTTGTGTGATACATGAATGCTTGTTCTGAGTCTGGGTGTCTTTGTGCATGTGACTTGAATGTTTGAAAGTTTGTGTAACCCCCGCGACACAAGGATTAAATTCCTTAAAGCGGGTTAGTAGCAATTTGTTAAACAATAGTTACTATCTTAACGATTTAATTAGTCCGCAAGTTTTCTTTGAAAAAAATATCAAATACATCTATTATTTTTTTAACCAAAACTTCAAAAAAGGACGATCTCAGTTTGACCTGTTAGGCTATATATCATCACGCTGCGACTAATAGGAGCGAAGATACAATGGAAAATGTGGAAAAAACCAGGAAGAAATATTCATCTTCGAGGGCTTCCGTTCAGAAATTTCTAACTTATATCTTCTTACCACGCGGACGAAGTCGCGGACAACAGCTAGTGCATACATAACACAACACAGCTTTAAGCATACTTGCCTGTAACGCCAAACTCTCAGCAGCTAGTCTTATAATCTCGTTCTGCGCGAACTCTTGAGATTTATTCTTGGGTTCCGAACTGAGATCAGCACTCAGTAATCTGTGGAAAGAAAATATATTAATTAGAAAATAAATGTTTATTGTTAAAAATGGATAAAGATGTTTAGACAAAGAGACAGACTACTTTAATAAAGATGATATAGGGTTTGTTATTAAAGGCTTTTCTAAGAACAAGGTTTGGCTGAATAAAGTTTCGTAGATATAGGTTTATTTAGGCTTGTTTAGGATTCAGTGCCCAAAGGATAATAACGGAACCGTAATAAGGCTCAGCTGTACATCTGCTCAGCTAGACAGTTTAAATTACTGTTGTAAAAAATAATTGAAACAAAAATCGTGTTTAAGTGTTTGGTACGATCGCAAATTTACTGCATGACCAATTCTCGCATTTTTCTCTTTTTGGTGACATTCCCACGGATGTCACACCACAGGAAAACAGATAGTTTCTCTAAGATCTAACACCATCTAATACTTTATCAAAAATCTTATCAAGTATAAGCCGGCCGCGTTACACTGAATGTTTCAGACAAATAGGCTAAAGATATTTCACCCTCCAAAATGATAACCGTACCAAACGCTGTTTAAATCCGTTTTAAATTAGAAGTTACAGCGGCAAAAGAAATACATAATCTGTAAAAATTTAAACTGATTAACTATCAGAGTTTATGAGATACAACCAAGTGCCAGACAGACAGACAGCGGAGCCTTATAAAAACAGTTCCGTTTTTACCATTTGTGTACGTAACCCTGAAAATATTACATAATAACATGTCTAAACTACTGGAAATCGACTACTAATTGAAATGAAATAAAATAGCTTTTAATTATATTTTCTTGCCTTTTCTTCTCCTTGTGAATATTATTTTGGAAAAGCACACCTATGGCCTATACTTGGGCCTATTTAGGCCTAGGTGCTGGATATTTTTGCCTTAATTTTGAATATCTCTCAAATGCCAAAACATAGAATTAACTTGTTATACTTTGCCTACAAATAAAAACCCTTATTGTCAAATCAACGTACATTTATTCACATATACAAAATGATAGTCAGATCAACATTTAAATTCACTTAAAAACAATTTTACTTATAAACAATAATCATTAATTAATTAAACACAAATAAAACAATGAAAAAAAATTCAAATCGTAGACAGGATTTGAACGTGCGACTTCTGACTACACGCACCAGTCGTTTGACCTAAGCTACCGAGGTCACTACTTTAAAGCTTGAATTTGTTCATTGCATTGTGACACGTCTTATAGAAGTTTATACTTGTCATAGTTTCAATAATTGTAATAAAGTAAATGTCAAATCTATAAAGAACTGTGACATGATCAGTCGTTTAATATGTTCCTTCGAATTCTTGCTATTAAATCTTCCGATCAGCAGAATATTTGTTTCTTCATAACTGGAATCCAAATAATTTACTATTTGACTAACTTTATTTAGCTTCCTTCTATATATGGGGGATGGTTTTTGCCCAGTAGTGGGAGAAGATATATTTAGTCTTTGGATACTATTGTAAATTATAGTAAACCTAGTTGTTGACTGCCAATATCAACCACTTCTCCTACCGCGGGTATGCTAGTAGAGATTTCCTTAGAAACAAGCAACACCTTTGTACATATTTTTAATGTTCTTGGGTCTACTATTTTGTGTGTACATGTACATAATTTATTAAATAAACTTTTGAATTTATGGAATGAAGCCATTTATTACGTAATGGGATATATCATCACTTTTAAATGTCTTTTTTGAGAACCTTGGAGTCGACATTTCCTTAAGAAGTATTACTAATATAAAACGTCAGGTTTTAGTTTATAAAAATGTGCCAGCGCTTGTAAAACATGCAATGTTTGTTCATTTGGATGATGCGAGAAATATCGTTGGTTTCTTTAAAACGTATTCCTCAATAGTAAGGTGTAGGGGGAAAAAATAAACCAAGACTCAGAACAACCGTTCGTGTTTAAAACAAATAATGATATAATACAGGATTTATCAACTTTCGTACAACGCCATCTAGCTTTAAATAAAGCAAATCTTGCGCTTTAAAGTACTAGACAACTTATAAAAGAACTAACACGTTTCTAAATCATATATAATAGAGATAAATTACACCCAGACACAAAACAAATCGAGCCCACGACCCCCGGTATAGAATCACTAACCACTAGACCAAAAGGTCAGTCCAGCGCCAAAGTACGAACAAAGACACTCATGCCAAACCCACAGTGCGCGTCGTGTCGCGTGATCGATCTCCGCGTAGGACAAGCATTTGTGTGATTCACGAATGCTTGTCCTGAGTCTGGGTGTCTTCGTGACACGCGAATCGAATTTTTGAGAAACCCCCGCGAAACAAGGAATTAATTCCTAAATATTTAGTTGCGTTACAAAAAAGTGCGTGGTGCAATACATTGCCGACTACGATACATCATTTTTGATAGCAGAACTGCGCGTCTACGCAATGTATTACAACTTGAACGATATTTCTCACATCGCCTAAATGAGGCTGATATATACAGGGTGTTTGCATCGATGCAACGACAGAACTAGTCTTCGGTGAAATGTGGCCAATATTTTAAATTCAAAACCTGACTTAATCAGATTAAGTGGTTCTAAATAGGCTATACTAGCTCTGCTTCACGGCTTTGCATCGATCTCCCAAACACCCTGATATATTTAGATAAAACCAAAGCACAAACACACACACAACAAGAAATATATTATCAAATGATACAACGGTTTAGTATTTATCGGGATTGCCCGACTAGATTCGGACCCAACCGGAGATCCTAATCATGAGCTGACGTGGCGTTGTGGGGCAATCCCGATAAATACGCGTAAGTAAACCGTTACATCATTTAATAATTAATCATTCTCAAGACAGTTACTATCAAATCAAATATATTAATAATGTACTCACTTCTGATACTTCTCATTCTCCTCTCTGAGTCTTTCCGTTTCCGCTTTCGCTTTAGATATGTGCTCTGAATAGAATTTCTTCTCAGCAATCAACTCTTCTTGTAATTGTCTGCAAGTAGCACAAAAAAATGATTTGAAAATAGTAATAAGCTCATGTCTAAATGTAGGGAGATGTGCATGTACGGTAATTAAAAATACCCTTATTAATTAATTAATACTGTTTAATTTATTTATCGTACTGTGGAAGGCTTATAGCTTAAAAGATAAAACTTAATGAATAAACAAACATAGTTGTAAGTCTTCAAGTGTAGAATTATTCTAAATTTTGAGATGAGGACACAAAGACAGTGACTTCGTTATGAACGGGTTATATGCAAAGGTTCAATATTAATGAAAAACTATTCGAAGGAGTATTTTACAAAATACGATATTCAAGAAGTACTAGCCTTATAAGAATAAATGAAGGTTGATTGATTTTCATTGATTGCCTATCTTTTTATATAATACTAGCTGACCCAGCAAACGATGTTTTGCCGATTTTTTTTTCTAGTTCTATGTATTTTTAATGCCTCATTATAAAAAAAATAATAATAAACAATTTCCCTTAACACTCAGGGGTATGAAAAATAGATGTTGTTCTATTCTCAGACCTACCCAATATGTATACAAAATTTCATAAAAATCGCTCGAACCGTTTCGGAGGAGAACGGTAACTAACATCGTGACACGGGAATTTTATATATTAGATAAGTTATGAATTTGACATTTATATTCAATAGATGTATTTTTTATTCGCTTTTAAGGTCGTATTGTGAATTTGGCTGTATGCATAACATATTAGGCTAGGTGCGATGCCTCTGCCAGTTTCGTACCTAAGCGTTAAGTATTATATGATAGTTTATAATGTACCTGTTAATACCCTTCTGTGCTTCGTAAGCGGTCGCCAGCTCGCCATCCTCGTTGATGATATCCACATCGGAGCCGTAGTTGGAGGTAGCGAGCGACTTTAGATTCACCGTCTATGAAAATACAGTTCAGAATTGAATAACCATGTTTTTAAAGTAAAATACAGTTTATTTGAGATATATGGATAGGTTCAGTGCATTTTTTTTTGTAATTTGTTTACTTTTTGTTACCATTAAGTTATTTTTTAGGTGTTCTTTTTTCGCTTTCGAGCTAAGGAACACTAAAAATGAATATTATATATATGAAAGATTTTTTTGTTATGTGCGTAATATAATTGTCAAATCAATTTAATATTCAACTTGAATGTTTCTGGACAGAGATTTATAGCCGATTAATCATTTGTAAATAATTAAAGTGAAAACTAATTAATTGTGCAAAAAAATCTACTTTACAAGAAATATTAATAACGATTACATTTGTATCAAATGCAATGTTTTTAGTAGCACTAGGTATTCGTAAAATTTAACTAATACAGACCAAATAAAACCGTAGACTGGGCATAAAGCTTTAAAGGTAAAACAAAAAGAAAAATCCCTATTTTAATAATTTCATAGTTTATTTTTGACCAATATAAGCCTGTTTTATCTACTTATTTATTTAGTCTGTATGTATAATAAAAATAAAATTTAATAATATACCATGCAATAACAGCAACGGAAGGCGTGTAATAAATTAATAAAGAATGTTAAAAATAAAACTAAATACAGCACGTTTTTAAAGTGCGTTAAATTTTTAGGATAATAAATTAAAAAAAAAACAATATTTTATATTATGATTTAGGGCCAATTTTTCAATCGCCAGATAACTTCTACCTGAGGAATAAATATGGCCGTTTGACATATTTTCCATACAAAAGCTGTCAAAACGTCAAACTTATTCGTCGAATAAAAGTTATCTGGCGATTGAAAAATCGGCCCTTAGTCTATTATTGGGGTTTATTGGGACAATTGTCAAATAAACATTTAGAGTATTTAGTTACCACATTCATAACAAGAATAACAACATAAACTCGTGAAAAACAGTGCTCAAGTCTTATTAATAGTTTTAACTGAACAATAAAAACGGTTAATAAAAATTGTTAATTAAATAAAATATACAAAGCTGACTATGTAAACTACGATATTATTTTACTCACGACGTTTTTCAAAGCTTGGAACCACGGTTTCTGTATTCAAATACAAAACATCATTTAATATCTTAAAATATCTACTTCTATTCTCTAACTTCTATAAATTGTTTGCATCGAAATAGGTTTAAGTATTTATGAGGTAAGTAAAAAGTCAAAATTCATATTCAAACGCGAAAGTTTAAACCTATGTATTTATGTATCGATGTTTGTTACACTTTCAAGCAATAAAACACAGAACAGATTGAATCATTTTGTTACACAGACAGTTTATTGCATAGATTAGCACATAGGATACTTTTTGTTCCCGTGGGTTCATTTAAGATTAAAAGCAGGCGAAGCTGCTGGAAACAGCTAGTGTAATATATATACCTCTTTCTGACAATAGAAGAAATTGCTTCTATGAATCGGGTTATCCATACATAACGTTTTTGATATTCTCACACCAGTTATAGGTGAATTCATTGCACACAGACTATTCACGTTTCATTTCTCAATTATATTATTTGAGATTCATTTAATTAATGACACTTTAAAATTTTCCGAAACCCAATTTCAGTATTTTCTTTATTAAAACACTGAAAATAATTTCACCTTTATCATATATTCTAGTTTAAAATCACTTTAATTTATCAAATATAGTCTTTTCTTTGGTTAAAAATTCGCTGGTACATATGTAAACATATTATAAAAGAAACGTCATATTTCCACCAACTTTGACAGAAGAATGTCAGTTATAAAAACACGGTGACATACTACAACTGACATAGACGTTGTAAAGTATCGCATAAGTTGTTATACATTGCTGGCTACGATACATTGCTTTTGATACCAGAGCTGTGTGGCTACGCAATGTATTACAATTTGAACGATATTGCTCGTACCGTTTACTGCCCTTTAACAAATATTTTGATACATAACTTCATAAGTTTATAACTAATATTTGCCTGTGGGTTTGCTTGGAAATATTAATAGGATATCAAAATTTTATCGTGTAGTGTAGAATTTATTTATTTTATTTGAATATTGTAGTGTATTATTGTCTCAACAGTCTTATGCCGGAATCGAACCCACAACAAGATACTTTATGAGTCCATATCTATCCCGACTATCCATCCAAACAATATATTTATATCAAAATCTGTATTTACCAAAAATATTAAAAGTTAAAGTAAAAATTTCTATAAAAATTATCAATTTTTCAGTTCTAAACAAGTCTTTAACTTTAAAAGCAATTTTTATGCTTTCAAACACACAGACAAACGAACCCATTGCATATGGATACATTTTCTGTGACATGAGCAAACATAAGAGATATCATCGTTATCTATAAAAATCAACGTTTATCTGAGCGTGTCAAAACTATTTAGATTAGTGTGTCCGAGCAAACACGGATGTCAGAATATGTATGTTAGAGTCAGATAACTTCAATGAGTGGATCATATACTTAGTACCGGAGCCCCTATTCTGCTATTAACAATGGCCGATGAATGAATGGCAATTGAATTAAAATTGAAATTATTCCTATTCTCTTAAGCATTTTGCCAATACAAAAATTGGAAGGTAATTGTATTGACCTTGAGTGTACCGTCCCGTACGGAAATTTCAATTATTGTGTAGAAAAATGCTTAAGAGAATACGAAAATTGGAATTTTAAGCCATTTTGCATTCCTGGGGCCCTGGTTTGACGGTAATTGTTTAATATACAAAATGACAGCTATTAACAGCGATAGCTTTATAATGACAGCTGTCAATCTTAAAAGAAAAAATAAGAGTGTTTTTGACGGAATGCTGAAGAGTGGGTGTTGTGACGCAATTTGGGGGAGGCCTATGTCCAGCAGTGGACTTCGATAGACTTAATTAATAGGCTGAATTACTATTAGTATCAATAGTACATAATTTGATATTGCTTTGATAAGAGTATAGGCAATAATTTCGCTTCGAATTAAATCGTTTTAGCAATCTGTATCTTGCGATTTTACGACCTGTCAAAAGGTTACTCCTAAAACGGACAGTATCATTATTAGTTAGTACAAACCTGATTTGTTAAAACGCTCTTTAGTTGAACGCATTCGTCTCTTCGCCTGTCAAGCTCTTTCTGCATGATATTCATTTGTTCTGCAAATTAAAATTATATCTTTAATTATATGCCTTAAGGTCTAAATTTGATTGAAAGGGAAATATTAAGTCTGAAATTAAAAACTAAAGGTAAACAATTGCAACAAGAATCTCATAAATACACGTTTATCCAAAGCTGGGCTCAAAATTAAGTTTTTATTCCAAGTAGGCCGTTTTCCAGGCACGTTTTAAACGTTACAGTAATGAGTCTAAGTGCGGTTACACGGTGCACAGTTACTAAATGTCATTCCTATGGCGAAGAACTAGCAAGAAACTCCATACTTTACAGTTTTTACAATAAAAATTAAATAAATGCGGACAACATCACAAACATTGTTCTGAAACCAAAGTAAGTTGCTAAAGCACTTGTGTTATGGAATTCAGATACAACGAAGGTACCACAAACAACCAGACCCGTGTGAATTTTTACATTAAACCGACCGCAGATCGAACCCGGGACCACAGAGCTAGCGACACCTTGAAACCGGTGCGTACGCCACTCGACCACGGAGGTCGTCAAAAATCATTTCATGTACGTTGTAAAGAAATGACAGCGTGCTATGCTGTGGAGTTTGTTGCGCCGTTTCTTTTTCACAGCTAGAGCACTTAGGAAGCGGTGAATGGTGGGCGATACGGGGTGCCGTCTACGTAAAAGATATACATTGTAACATATTTTGAATTAATGGATTTTGAGTTATTATTTACCTAAGCAAAGAGCAGCGTGAAATATCGAACCGCGATCAAACTCACTTGTCCCGGGCATGGTCTTGAGCGTAACTCACACACAGCAATCCGCTATCCGTACACACACACACACACACAGCTTTCCAGATTAGCGCGCAATAAAAATATTAAAAAACTTTTTCTAAGCAGTTAGGCTGAAATATGTCTTCGATCGCTGCACTAGACTATTGCACTACACGGGTATCGAACCCACGACACGTCGCGTATTGTGTTTGGCGTGGTTTATACAGTTTATACCACCCGGCTATTGCGATGTTACTTGGTAAAGAGTTAAGCAGAGACTAAATAAATAAGTATTTTACATTACTTTTATATCAATGGTTAGACACGAAAGCAATTAACACTTACTAATTTATTTAGCGCAATGTTTTGTCTGCGATTAATAAGGTGTTAAGTAATTAGCGAATTTTCTGGAATTCATTAACTAATTTGGTTAAAACCCTTTGTTATATAAAGGGTACTTTTGTACTAATTTTTGAACTGATAAGGTAATGAATTAACAAAGGGAAGACAGCTAATTTATCAATTAAGGCATCTTTCTTTGGTATTTAAAGGAATTCCACTTTTATAAAGGCCCCACATTCTATTGGGAGTTTTTTGTGCAGTCCTATGTGCGTTTGACGTATGTATGTTTGGCTTAAAGCAATCGTCCTTTACAGGGCCATCCAACCGAGATCAATATTACCTGACTAACTCTATTTATCCATGCATTTAAAGTTAGCTAGCACTATAACATGACATTTGTCTCCCTCTGTCAATGATAAGGGATAACAGGACTTCATCATCATCATCATCATGACATGAAATTTCATCTTAAACCTATGACGTGACCCCTGAGTCACCTGTGACTTTAGACTCCAGGATAGTCGCCCGCCCCCACATCCGGTCCAGGTGCAGATTCTAGTTCCATATATGTATTTCAGGTGTTCTCGCAGCGTCTCGCTCCGGCTTCACTTGGTTCTGTCTATTCATAATTCACCTCTGACCTCCTAAGGCCTATACCTTGACCTTGATCATACCTATGACCTCCTTCGAGGCCAGCATGGAGTTTCCCGTACCCTGCAGCCTTTACTTGGCACTGTCCATTTACAGTTCCCCTTTTGGTCTCCTCAAGCATTAGGTACTTCTACTTTTTCCTGCTCTCCATCTTTACTTGGCACTGTCTATTTATAATTTACCTCTGACCTCTTAATGCCTGTAACTTGACCTTTAACTCACCTATGACCTCTTTAGACACCAGCATGGAGTCTCCCGCGGCCCGCAGCCGGTCCAGATGCTCTCGCAGCTTCTTGTTCTCAATCTCCAACTCTTCTAGCTTGTAACGGTCTATGTTTGGATTGGTCGGCGGCGAGGCGTTGCGGTCTGGTATATGCGAATATAATATTAGTATATTATTAACTTATTTAGACTGATGAATTAATGGAAATAGGGTTATGTTGCATGTTAAGTCATATTAATGATAAATAAATTATATCTTTAAATAATACAGTCTAATTTTAGAGGCTGTAGAAATGGTACACAATACGATAATTTTCTTTTGTTAAAAAAAAAGGAATTTAATCCTTGTGTGTCGCGGGGGTTTTCTCAAACACACAATTCACATGCACTGAGATCCAGACTCAGAACAAGCATTCGTGGATCACACAAACGCTTGTCCTACGCGGGGATCGAGCCCGCGCCGAACCCTCACAGGGGGTTTGGCGTGATGACCTCATCCATTCGGCTATCCGTGCAATCAAGATTTTTATTTTTTGACAGCACCGGCGTTAAACATAAGTCTGTCTGTTTTTATAAATGACCCACAGCAGGGCAAAGGTCTCTTTCAATATAAATAAGGATATTTTAAGATGCAATGGGCATGTGTCCTTAACTACATGGAAAGAGGCATTTTTACAGACTGGTGTTATACTTGCATCATTTAATAATGAATTATTCTCACGATAGTTACTATATAGATTAGTATGATGTTATATACTCACTCATAATCCTCTCTTCGAGGTCAGCAGCTCTCTTCGTGGTGCGAGAGAGTTCGCTCTGTAACGCTGAGATCCTGTTGCGCATGCGCAGAACTAGGCCTGCGTCGGCCACCTAAAGTTAAATAGTCGTTTTGAGCATGTCTTAAATAAAGATTATTATTATATTATATGTATTTGATCTAAAGTTTTATATATCATACATATATATGCAAAACTCAGACAGGCTAGGTTTTTTTCGAACCTAGAATTTATAGTTTTGATTGTGTACGCGGCTTTTCCACGTTTTCTGAATCATACTGTACATGTACATACTATGCTCCTAATAATGAAATAGATTTAGAAGATACATTTACAAATCGGACCAGTAGTTCCTGAGATTTGCGCAATCGAACAAACTCTTTAGCTCTATAAACCGACTTCAAAAATAACGAGGTTCTGGATTTGTATTTTTATGTTCATTGCGTCAGAACCTCAGGCTAACCAATTATTTGATAAATTTTTAATTCCGTTGAATTTAAAGATTGACCCCGTTTTTATTTCAAGTCGGTTGTATGTTTTTGATGTTGAAACAAAATTATAATATTATCTGGTTTCACGGGCGTAGTATTTTGCCTTAATTTTTCCATATTTTCTCAACGTTTAAACCTTGGACTGGTACGAATATTTCAAGACTAAAATTACTCAAATCGGTTCAGCCCTTCTCGAGTTTTAGCGAGACTCACGAACAGCAGTTCATTTTTTTATTAGTAGAGATACTTTAAATTCCAAAATAAGCTATAACTCACCGGTGAAGGGCCATTGTTTGACCCTGCGGACCAGTTGACAGCCTCCAGCGCCGGTCGCGTGCTCTCCACAGATCTAACCGACCCGTAACCGTAGTCCTGTAAAATAAATCATTTAATTAAATATGATTGATCAATAACTAGTGGTAGCCCGCGACTCCATCCACTTGGAGTTCAGATTACTCGTTCAGTTGGTTAGGTTTTCTTGGGAATGCCGGGATGAAATATAGCTTTGACCCTGCCCCACCCTTAAAATCATTTTGTTTTCATGCTTAATACCGGGATTAAAGTCTTGTCCTTCATTGCGATCCCTTAAAATGATTTTTTTATTAAGATAATGAAACCTTAACTGGACTTTAAGGAATACACAAAAAGAAAATAGCCGAATAGGTCCTTCCATTTAGAATTTATTCAGCGCGCTCGAAATCAATACAGTTGACACGACTGCATTAGATCTACAACCCAAACGTGCAATCCCATTGCTCGCCAACTGAAATTGCATTGAAGAATGATTGTAGGATTGCTGTTAAAATGCAATCCATCTATCTAGAGCCTGACCCTATGTCTCAGTAACTATTTGAGTCCGTTTTTTAGAACCGCCGATTTGAACCAATGTTGTTCTTCTAGTAAATATGTTAACTTACATCTTCGACCGTTGTTTCCTGTTGCGAGTTGTTGCTGGCGTCTGATAGAGAACGCCTGTGTTCCTTGGCGGCCGGTTTACTGTGGACATGTTGAAACATTAGAACTTAGAGCTAAATATCATCATCGGCCTAACTTTTTCCCAACTATGTTGGGGTCGTTATTCCAGTCTAACCTGATTCAGTATAAATATTATTATTATTAGTTATTAAAAAGTCAGGAAGATTAAAAACACTTAAATTGACGAAATATATGGTAATGGGGGCTAAGAACAAAACTAACTAGTAAAAATACTACTGGTAAGTGACGTCACACGAGATTTTAAATCTCTGTATAACTTTCATTTTTAGTTTACGAGATAAACGATGTTTTTTTTACAAATTTCCTATTAAACCTTACCTTTGTAGCGAGTCAATTCTCTCCTGCAACTCATATTGCGCTGATAACAACTTTTGCCGACTCTGTCTCTCCGCTTCAAGTTCTGCGTTCAAAGCATTCTTCTCTCTCTCGTGCTGTTTGTCTCGTTCTAGAAGATAAGAAGAGGTGGAATTGAAGCCTTATTTTGTATTGATTATCTTTATGATTTGACTAGGTGTTGCCCGCGACTTCGTCCGCGTGTGATTAGAAGATATAAGTTAGGAATTTTTGAACGGAAGCCCTCGAAGATAAATAATATTCAATGTTTTTGCCACATTTTCCGTTGTATCTTCGCTCCTATTAGTCGCAGCGTGATGGTATATAGCCTAAAACCTTCCTCGATGTATGGTCTATTTAGCTTTATATATTAGTATAGATTACTATTTATGCGAAGTGAACTAATTTTTTATCTCGTTAACAGGTGTTGGTTCGATCCCAACACAGGCAAAGAACCAATATGACTTCTTCAAAGTTATATACACTTTCTTAGTTATTCTAAGACACCACTGACAAACGGTGAAGGAAAACATCGTGAGGAAACCTGGATTACGAATATTGGAATCTGAAATCGACCGCAGTGAGCCAGCGTGGTGGTCAATGCTCAAACCTTTCCTATACGGGAAGAGGCATATGCCCAGCAGTGGGACGTATATAGGCATGTATTAACATGCGAAGGAAATGTTTGTTGGAATCAAAGAGACCTTGAAAGAATACCTTGACCCAGGAGTGGGTCCAAAAAAGTTAAATAAAAGTAGTCATTTTAAGGATTCAAGGCAGCTTTACCGGTCTTCACCTAAGTGTAACCCTGAGTTTGTTTTGACATTTCTTCTCAGGGTAGTCAGATAGAAAATATCGACTCCAGCGTTCTCAAAAAAGACATGTAAAAATGATGATATATCCTATTTGTAGAATAAATTATTTCAATTAATTTCATTGATATTTTATGAAATATCTTTTACTTTTTCCACATTTTCTTGAATGTATGTATTAATATATTTTTAGCAATAAACCTTCTAAAATACCATTATTTTTTGTAAGCTATCTCGTGACATCCAAATGCAATTACTTATCGGCAAATACCAATCTATAACTAGATCTACTACATCCTAGTTAGTCACAAAAATTTAGTCAAAGTAATATTTATTTCGGCTAAAAATAAATAACAACAATAAGTAACAACAGTTTCTGTACCTTATTTTTAGAAATAACTTGAAGTATATCATGAGTAAAATCTCAACAGTCTTTTTATGACTGTTCATGAGATACAGCTTGATGACAGACGGACAGACAGCAGCGCCTCAGTAATAAGATTTCCCTTTTACCCTACGAATGAGATCTTTAAGAAAGGATTCCACTGTTATACTCTTTTTTCACTATATAATCTTTTCTTTTTGGAAATTTCGATTATAATAACGGTACTGAATTATACGAATATGACTTATTTATCACAATAAAATAACAACATATTTTTTTTTGCATAATCATTTGATATAACTAGATTAATATTAGTGACATCATTATTATAACACTCTTTAATATAATATGTAATTACATATTTAGAATTCCATATGATTATGGTATAAAAAAAATACTATTACTACTAATTTATCTCCATATAGCCTTTTCCAATCTACGTTGGTGTCGGCTTCCAGTCTAACCGGTTTCAGCTAAGTACCAGTGTTGTACAAGGAGCGACTGCCTATCTGACCTCCTCAACCTAGTTACCTGGGCAACACGATAACCCTTGGTTAGACTGGTTGACCGACATCTCGTAGCTACCTGTAACCACTGTCAAATATGTGTAAATAATAGCCGTGACCCACAATGTAACCTAACGGAGGAATTCGTTATGACATGAACGGTCACCCATCCAAAGACTGACAGCATCAAGTGTCGCTTAACCTATGATTAATTAACTTGTGCAGTTGTAGCTAAGCCACGAGCGATTTCTAAATGCAAATTAAAAATCTTATAACCTTTCCAAAACTGCGCCCTGGACTCAAACTCCTGTGACCATTTCACTGCGACACTTTTAGTGTCACGGCATTCGCTCGCCACTTCCGGTACTTCACTTGTCACTAACATTGTCGCTACATCGCACTACACAAACTGACTTGGAACTTTAACTTGAAAAGTTTGGAAAACACTCTCGAAAACAATTTGAGTCCCAAACTAGTCAACATTCACACTTTAAATTATTCTCTAAATTTACAAAAAATATACTTCAAGTTTAATTGTTAAATCCACACAATATCACATTCAATTAAAACAGAAAAGGTTTAAAAAACTTCAAATGTATGTGACTGACATTCCTCTTCGACAAGTGACGTGACTTTGACTTGTCAGTTCAATACATTTGAGGGATTCGTCAGCGTTAGCGCGAGGAGTAATGTAACTTGCACAAACCGAAAAATTAAGGAGTTTTAGTCGTAAACGTGTTTGCTTGTAAAAATATTATCGACTGATGTTAATAATTAATATAGCGATAATCTATAGCTAGCTATCAGTCCGTGCATTAAGTTTCGAGATAAGATTTATCATTTTATTGTATCTGAATTTTATTATAGATAGATTTGTTTTGGTGATATTTTGTTTGCTTTTGCCTTGAAAAGAGGGTTGGCTTAGTTTTATGATCATTAAATTTTTGGACTGCATTTAGTTCAAGGTCGATTTGTGACTATTTTTACTTACTTAATGAGGAGGTTCCAATTTAATCGGTTGCCTTTTTGTATGCATGTACACTGATTCCTCCAAGAATTCTAATCAGATTTACTCGGTTTTTTTTATTCTGATGCTATTTAGCTAATTAGAGAATTTGACAATCAGTCTTACTAAGGGGTATGGTGTTGGCCAAGTGACTAAGTTGTGTTGATCTTATTATAAGCAAGCTAATTATGCTTTTGCTGTCTGAACAAGAAACCACACATCAACAAGCAAACGGGTAATATCACGATTCAAAATATACACAATTGAATAAACTGCAACTGTTCTTAGACAAATCGACTAGAAGAAAATTATTTTTTATTCTTCGCGATGAATCTCAAAAGATTCAGGGGTCTGGAAGGAATATCTTCTACTAATATATTCTGCCAAGCATATGGATCTCATACAATCTATACAAAAAATAATAATAACAACTCACCTTCAATCGCCAACTCATAATGTTCCTTAACACTCTTCAACTCGACAGCTAGTTTCTCACTCTCTTCATCCCACGCTACTCTGTTCTTCTCATACTGCTCTTCTATCGTCTTCTTCTCTTGTTTCAGCAGTTTGTTGCTGTCTCTTTCCTGCGTGAGCTCTGCTTTAAGAGAGGCTATAAGGCTGTCCTTGTCTACAATGTATGTGCGTAGAGTCTTAGCTTCAGTTTCGACGTGTCTTAGGATTTCTACTTTGGCTCTGTGGAAGATAAATGGTGTATTTGTTAAGAAGATTATTATTACAGTAAAACACAAAATTGTTAAGGCAATAGTCATTTAAGATATATTTTTTCTACTAATATTTAAATGCGAAAGTTTATATGTATGGATAGATGTTTGTTACTCTTACACGTGAAATATTACTAAACGGATTTAGACGAAACTTAAAATAAAAAGAACGACCCCCGCATTTCATCTTGGTTCATGCGTAAGGACACCCAGACCACAGAGTACATTTTATAAACTGACCCAGACTCAGGACAAGCATTGGTAGACCACATCAATACCCTATTTTAATCTAATGGACCGATGAAAAATTCCATCGTAGGGGGATCTGAAATCATGTCCAGAACCCCTGGACCACGGGATCGGTATGACGTCCCTTTCACGCTGTATAATTGATATACGCGGGGATTGAACCTGCGACACGTCGTTTCCGGGCTTTGGCGTGGTAACCTCAACCACTCGTGCAGTCAAACATACTTGCTATACTTGCTTACCGTGATAAACACTTGCAGACAAAAAAAAACACAAATACTAGTGGTTTCTTAGGTTTACGAATGTTACACATTGAAATGAAACTACTTCTACGGATGACCATGATACCTGCAAAGGTATCGAAACGTCGGGAACTAAAATCTAAAAATTAAACCGCGATAAAATCCGTAAAAGTAGTTTCATTTCAACAATATTTACTAACTTGAGGTCTACGATCTGCATCATGAGCGGTTCTATCCCCTTAGCCTTCTCCATCGCATCGCCGAGCTTCTGCTGAAGACTTATGATCTTGTTCTCCAGACCCTTGTTCAATGACTTGACGTGGTCTAGACTGCGAGCCTCGATGCGTAGGCGCTTGTATTGACGACGGGCGAGGAAGCGACGTATCTAGGGAGAATAGAATTGAAAAGAATTGAGTATTGTTTTTGTACATATAAGTGTTGCGAGGGAGGTATTTTTTTGTTGGGGGCGCAATGTGTACACTATAGAATTATAGCAGAGAAAATTACTAAAGGGTACAATTTTAAAAGCGATTCTAAATTTTAAAAGAGATATTTTAAATACAGTCAATTGGTCATTTAAATTATTGTATTTTTAAACAACTCCCGCATTCAGGAATCCTAGTGTCGCGGGATGTTTCACAAAACATTCAAGTCACATACACAGAGACACCCAGACTCAGGACAAGCATTCGTGGATCACACAAATACTTGTTGAACACGGGGATTGAACCCGCGACACGTCGCGCACAATTTGACGTGGCTATATTTTGGATTAGATTATTTGCTTGGTTAAAAGTTGTTTATTTTTATGCTCGAAACGATGGGGGGGTACAGTTTTATAAAAGTTAAAATATACTTAATCCATAATGGTTACTTTAACTATTAGTTCACTTACAGATGCTTGTGCGATGACGATCTGCCGTCTCATCTTCTTAACACGCTGGCGAGCGAGATAGCCGCGCGCATACCTTTGTACGGTTATAACCTGAAAATGACAAAAAGATGATTTTATTCTGTGGTGTACAATGATGGTGAATATTCATTCAGTCATTCATTCATTCAAAAAAGGATTATAAACCGACATATTTCGAATACTTTTGTGAGGAAAAGTGTGGGATGCCTATCTCCAGCAGTGGACCGCGATAGGACCAGTAGATTGTTTAATATTATTATAACTTTTGTAAACTTTTCCTTAGTTCCTTTCTCATAGTTTCAACTTTGCATATATGTACATCACACACTTTTTTCCGGATGAGAAATCAATACTATGTGAGACGTGGGGGTGTCATATGTGCGACATGTGAGTGTCATGTGAGTCGTATGAGTGTCATATGTGAGGTATGGGGTCGTCATATGTGAGTCACGTGAGAGTCATATGTGAGACACGCCAGGGTTACATGTGGGACACGTGAGTGTCATGTGAGACATGGGGTTGTCATGTATGAGTCTCGTGAGTGTTATATGTAAGGCACGTGACTGTCAATTGTGAGACACATGAGGGTCACATGTGAGACATGGGGGTGTCATATGTGAGTGGGTTATGTGGGTGTCATATATGTTCAATTCCTTTAAATACGCTTGAGTTTAAATTCCATTCATTATTTAATACTGAATCATTTTCAATATAGTTTCTCTTCAAAACTATTTTCTTTACAATTATTTAAAACTAAAATCCAGCTTACCGCCTTCACCCTCCTCCTATCTCTATACAGGTTCCGGGCTAGGTACCCCCTGGCCCTCGCCTGCAAGCCGATCGCTAGTCTACGAAGCCGCTGGTACTTGGTCCTGGCTAACCAGCCGCGGACGTTTCGCTGGATCTTGATAGCGGCTCGGCGACGACGGATCTCTTGTGCTTTTCTGTTGAAAGTAAGGGTTAGTTTGACCTTTAGGGTCATTTTGACCTTTGTATGGGTCACGGTGACTATGTTGTGAGGGAGGAGAATGACGGCGACTATAAGTATGGGTCAGTTTGAGCTTAGTGTAGGTCGTCACGTCCTGTGTATGGGTTCATTTGACCCATATATTGGTCATCGTAATCTATGAAGAAATGTATAGAAAAATAAATTAAAATTAAAATAGCTTTCATTTTAAGTCTCAATCACCCATGGCAAAAAAACTAGAATGGAATAAGAGATTATAAAGATAACATTTGCAATCCTTGATAGTAGCAAGATTTTCTCAAAATTATATACAAAACTATCTTTAATTGCACTCCAAAACAAAACTCCATGTTTACTCAATACAATTACATTCGTTGAAAATATTTTAAAAAATTAGATGATATATACCTAAAGCTTAAGAACGAGCTTTACAATTGATAAAAAAAATGTAGAATGTAAAAAAAAGACAAGTAATCTGACCTCCTGGCTAAGAACCCCCTAGCCCTGGCCTGCAGCCGCAGCAGTGCGCTGCGCAGGCGCAGGTACCTGCGTCGCGCTATGAACCGTCTCACACAACTCTGCACTCGCACGCAGTACTCGCGTTGTAACTCCGCGCGGACCTTCTCTAGGTAGGCCACCTGGGTAACAAGCGTGATGGTCAATAAATAATATAAAAAAATAGATTGAAAACATCTAAATAGAAAAGTTTTAAAAATTCACTCCATTAAAATTTTATCAAAATCGGTCCAGTCGTTTTATAATTGTAAATTGCATTGTCATAGGGTTTGAAGCTACCGTGAAAAGCCTGCTAGCTTATCGGGAAGTGCCTCAAAATTGGAACGACAAACAAACGAACAAAAAAATGACATTATAAAAACGTGGGAAAAACTTTTGAACGCCGAAGAAACACAAACAAAAATACAAAAACATCACCGTTCTATCGCTCAAAAAGGAGGTGGATCTCAATTCGTCTGTTTATTGTTTTTTTTTAAATGTTTGTGAAATCAAAACCTCAGATTTATATTTGATTTAACGAGAAATATCTGTCATTTGATCCCACAAGAAAATCATGAATTTTGCTTCTGGTTTAAGTAAGTTACGTTGTGTATCTACGTTGTTTTTGTTTCAACAATAGGGATGATGACTGGGTATAAAAAGAAAAAATCTCATTAGTCCCTCAGTTAGATAATTGAAAAGTATGAGACACGTATTTTTTCCTTTTTCAGAAAAACTAGAATTGACAAAGATAAACTGCTTTAAAGTTTAGGAGAGGGGGCTTGTGACGTAACAATTTGGTAAAATTTATACACAATCGTGACGTCACGCGTAAGTTTCATTCACTGTAATTTGGTCAATTTATATTTTCGGGACAAATTAAAAAATACGTATCCATTATTATACAGAAAACTACAAGACGGACACTGCAAAAAAAAATTGTCGTCATCCCTATTGACCACAGTCTTAAAAGTTTACAAAAATTAAACTCAAATTACGATCAAATCAACCAAACGTAAATCTTAAACGCCTATATCTTAACTTTCGTATTTACAGTCAAATTAAAGTTAATAAATTACCTGCCCGGCTCTGAAGAATATCTTGGTGGCACCAAACTGGTACTTATCAGGGTCCTTGACGTGGCGCGACAGTATCTTGCCGCACGTGCCTTTGATGTTGCCGCGGTCAATCTCTTTGTGGAGGCAGAGAAGCCGATACCTAGGATAGAGTGAGTGAGAGAGAGAGAGAGACAGGTGTTAAGGTTATATCTGATTTTGAATATATGAAAGCGTGGCATTAACAACTGCAAAATAATCACGGATCTAGTACCGTACTTGTGGCAATAATAATACCAGCCTATATAGAGAGGTGTGGAAGAGAAAGGGGAGGCCGTTCCCCAGCAGTGGGATCAAAAGCAGGCTATATAAAATATATATAACCCACTGCTGGGCATATGCCTCTTCCCGTATAGAAAGGTTTGAGCATTGATCACCACGCTAGATCACTGCGGACGAATTCAGATTCCAGTATTAATGAATTGAGATGAATTCAGATTTGTAATCCAGGTTTCCTCACGATGTTTTCCTTCACCGTTTGTCAGTGGTGTCTTAGAATAATTAAGAAAGTAAATATAAATTTGAAAAAGTCGCCTTAATACTTTGCCTGCGTTAATATCGAACCTGCATCTCGGGCATACAAATCCATGCATAGAAATGCTAGGCCACCACGAAATTAATTATTAACTTAAGTGTAGAATTTACTGTAAGCGACACTCTTTACTGCAAATGCGTTTAAATGGTATTGTGGGGCATGTTTAAATGTAGGTATTTCTATATTAATTAAGACTTTTTGTATTTGGTTTCGCTACGCTGATGGTTCCGTGCAAAAAAAAATACATTTATAAAAAATATCTGACTGTAATTTAAGTAACGTCTAAACTTCGATTCTTAATCTTAATACTTTGTTGTTTTAAGGGCAACATAAATCAGATAAAAAGCCTACATTTATAATCTTGAATCCATTACCTGTTAAAGAACTCTTGGTATGGCCATCTCGATGGGAAGCCGGCCGCTGATATTCTTATAGTTTCTAATACACCACATGCTCTGTAACAAAAATAAACTTATTAAACAACAATAAACAGGTTATTTAATTATGCAAAGGTTTAATTAATTAGCTTTATTATACTTTGGTGGAGACCCACTCCCTCGGGGGAGGGAATAGGTAGTGTCAAACTAAACCTAACCACCGTTTGTCACCGAAACATGGCAATGCTTAGAACAAGCATTCGTGGATCACATAAATAGTTGTCCTACGCGGGGATCGAACCCGCGACACGATGCGCTCAGTAAGTTTGGCATGGTGACCGCTATCCGTGCGGTCAGTAAAAACGTGGGTATTTCACGTAACTAACAACTAAAACAAATTCAAATCTATACTAATATATAAAGCTGAAGAGTTTGTTTGTTTGTTTGAACGCGCTAATCTCAGAAACTACTGGTTCGAATTGAAAAATTCTTTTTGTATTGAATACACCATTTATCGAGAAAGGCTATAGGCTATATAACATCACGCTGCAACTAAAAGGAGCGAAGATACAATGGAAAATGTCGAAAAAACGACGAAAATTCTAACCACGGGGACGAAGTCGCGGGCAACAGCTAGTACTTCCATAATTCTAATTCTATCCAAAGGTTGTCTGGAAGAGATTGCTTTTTAGCGATAAGACCGCCTTTTGTACTCATCATGTTTGTTTGTATTGACCTAAATTCAAAATCAAAAGTCATTTATTCAAATTAGGCTACTGAGTAGCACTTTTTGAAGGTCAAATTACATTGGACAGCACCCAATTTCGCCCACCCGTCACTTCCTAAGTGCTTTTGCTGTGAGAGAAGAAACGGCGCAACAAACTCCCCAGCAGCACGCTGTCTTTCCATTTACAATATAATTATTAAAAAACATATCAAAATAAGTAGGTGCCGTGCCAAACAAACAAATATTTGAGGTCGTGGTACCTAAGCCACTATGAACGATAAAGAGTATTCTATCTATCTAGAACTTACCTTAGTTGGTTAACAGCCCTTGCGTTATCGAATTTGAACGGTTCCTTGGTATCATTGGGTTTGATACATCGTACGTAGTGTGGCGTCGTAGCAGATAAGGTCGCCATGAGCGCGGACAGCGACAGACGGAACTGGGAGCCAACGGTTTGTTTCTGGCCGGACGCGCGGCGACCTGGTTGCTATGGTAACGAGGAAGTGAGTTTAGTATAGGTGTTATGTATTCTGAAAGCTTTCGTAGCGAGAAAATGTAAGAGAATGTTTATTCTGTTTATGTTATAACATGAAATTTGAATTTTTGACACACTTTTATACACTCTCTGTCTCTTTTGTTTTGTGTTTGATTTTTGCATGCACAGGAAGTGCCTCAAAATTGAGTTACAAATATCCAACCAGGTCGACAAATAAACAAACAAGAAAGTGAGTGTATATAAAAACGTGAAAAATGAAAAACGATCTAAGCATTAGATAACTTTAGGAGTTCCAAGTTGGTGTCGAAGTACAAGCATCAAGAACATTCTTAACATAAGATTAAACATAGTATCAACGAGTTTGGTGGGGGCTGGTTATATGACGTGATCTAGGACATACAATCATGGCAGAATTTGGGGAAGCCTTACCCAAACGTGGGTCACAGAGGGCTTATTAAAAAAAAATAAAAAACTGGAGGATACAAAAACGTGATACCATATCACCGTAACGGGCTTCCATTACATTGTCATCCCGTGACCTCCTAGTCAAAGTCAAAGTCAAAGTCAAAAGTCAAAGTCAAGATTCAAAGTCAAAGTCAAATTGTTTTTGTCAATTAGACCAGTATATGGCACTTTTGAACGTAAACAATTTAGTTATACAATATTAAAATCTAAAGTGTCAGTCTGTCGGTCAGTCTCCTATTGAAGCTACCGCTTTCTACCTAGACGCACCAAGATTAACTTGAAAAACTAAAATCACTCACAGTCAAGCTGGTAACAGGCACGGAGGGCGTGGTCCTCCTCTTGGAGGGGGGCGGCAGCGTCGCGGAGGAGGCCTCGGCCTGGCGCTCCGCCAGCATGGCGTGCACCAGGCGGCAGCAGGTCGAGGACCTGATGCACTCCAGCTGCTCCTCAGACACCGTGTCCCGGTTCTTCTCCAGGAAGCCGCCTGACTGGTACTCCACGTTGTCCGCGAAGTGCTTGATGATGAAGGCTGGGAGGGATTGGAGAATATGGAAAATTTTATAAGAATGATATTTTGGAAATGTGTATCTAGAGGCAATATTGTAACGTTTGAATTCCTACGTTTCTTTAAACTCACTTTCTTGTTTGTTTGTTTGTCGTTCCGGTTGGATTTTTGCAACTCAATTCTGAAGAATTTCTCGATAAGCTAGCAAGTTTCAAACTCCAGCCGGACCGATTTTGATAAATTGAAATGGAGTGACATTTAAAAACGTGGATATTTACTTTTTTTAAATTATTATTTTTATCTGTAACACCTGCTGATCTTATTTCACAGGAGTTACAATAATGTGTGCTTGACGGAATACGACCCCTCCCCATTATCCTGTATAAACACACTACCTGCACTCAGTTTCGAACCCACTTATATCCCTCCCGCGATCCTGCACTGTAGGGTTGTACCCTACCCAACCTCCCCACGTACCTGAGTTCCCGAACCTGGGCTTCATGTAGTGCGGGTACCGGCAGCAGGTCTGGTGCAGCTTGGCGGCGAACCCGGCATCGCTCCCCTGCGGGACCCGACACTGCTCGTCCAGCAGCGCCAGGACCCCCAGCCGGTCCTCGATCAGGTCGATACACGGCTGGTTGTCGTAGAACTCTATCATCTTCCATGATATCTCTTCCTGTTAGGGTAAACGGAAACAGAAATAAATGATCTTAGAAAATGTCCTTTGTCTAGCTATTTCTTTTTTTTTAAGGACTCCCGCAGCAAGTCACAAGCACTACACCCATACTCAGGACAAGCATTCGTGGATCCCACAAATGCTTCTGGGTGTCTGTGTGCATGTAACTTGAATGTTTGTAAACGCCCCGTGATACAAGGATTAAATTCCTTAAAAAAGAATTCAAAGAAACTATTCGGGACACAAGGATTACAGTATAAAATTAAATATTGATATGTTTTTAATATTAGTAAGAAACTAATATTATAAACGCGGAAGTTGGTATGTATTATTGGATATTTATTCTTCTTTCACACAAAAACCACTGAACGGATTTGGACGAAACTTAGTACACCGATAGTTTTTAGCCAGGCCAGCCATAATATATGTTATTTGATAGGATACACTGATAGGAAAGTTAAGTTAAGTATAAACTGATAGGAAAGCTCTTATTCCGATATTATGTTCCCGTGCGTGCTTATATCATTTTTGATTAAAAACATATCTAATATATAAAATTCCCGTGTCAAGATGTTAGTTACCGTACTCCTCCGAAACGACTTTAACGATTTTTACCAAATTTTATATGCGTATTTAGTAGGTCTGAGAATCGATTAACATCTATTTTTCATACCTCTAAGTGTTGCTCACACTAAAAAAAACTTTACCTATTTTTTGGACAATTTTTTTTGTAATGTGGCACTAAAAATACATACAACTAGAAATAATTTATTAGGCAAAACAACGTTTGCTGGGTCAGCTAGTATATGTACCTATGTCGTATTTACCTTAATATACTCGTCCTGCTCCAACTTGAAGACATGCGAGTTGAACTGCTGTTGCAGCTTCTCGTTCGCGTAGTTGATGCAGAACTGCTCGAAGGAGTTGATCTCGAAGGTCTCGAAGCCGTAGATGTCCAGGACGCCTGGTGGGAGAAGACTCGTCATCATATCATGTTAGTCTGTCATATGTACTGGGCACAGGTACCCGTATAGGAAAGGTTTGAGCATTGATCACCACGATTTCAGATTCCAATATATGTAATCCAGGTTTCCTCACGATGTTTTCCTTCACCGTTTGTCAGTGGTGTCTTAGAATAATTAAGAAAGTCCATATAACTTTGAAAAAGTCACCTTAATACTTTGCCTGTGTTGGGATCGAACCTACACCTTATGTCTGACAAGCAGTCTAACTAAGAGGTATCGTGCGTCAGATAGGCAGTCGCTCCTTGTAAAATACTGGTACTTAGCTGAATCCGGTTAGACTGGAAGCTGACCCCAACATAGTTGGGAAAAGGCTGGGATGATGATGATACTGATGATGATGATGACAATGATGTTGGTAGGAGTGGTGGTGGTGATGTGATCATGATGATGACGATGATCATGATGATGATAATGACGATGATGTTGGTAGGAGTGGTGGTGGTGATGTGATCATGATGATGACGATGATCATGATGATGATAATGACGATGATGTTGGTAGGAGTGGTGGTGGTGATGTGATCATGATGATGACGATGATCATGATGATGATAATGACGATGATGACGACGACGATAATGATGATGATGATAAAAAACTCACCAATAAAATGCCTCTTCGCATGTCCTGTATCCAATGCCCTGTTAACAGCATGTACTAGCCAAGCAAACAGCTCTCCGTACATGCGTTTAGCTAAAGCGTCTCTCGCGAACACCGCCCTCTGGTGTTCCATTCTGGAAACTATGACTTCGTGGGCTGAGGCTATACGGCGGTGGGTTAGCCAGCGGGATAACTCGGCTTTCGATATGCCCAACAGTGAGCAAACTATTGTTAGGTGTTTGTCGTTCGCCTGTAAAAGAAATTTGAGTATTTTTTGTGGGTTGTAGAGTTAATTTCTGAGTGTTGGTTGAGATACTGTTGCTGTTACAATTAAATATGTGTAATTTTCTGGTTTTCAGTGAATAATTAAAATTGTGATCATAAGGTGAAATATTACAGTTGAATTTTGAATGGTAATGGGGAACATAAACCCAAACTAAATCTTTCTTAATAATAGTAGATAGTTTGTTTGTTTAAACGCATTTATCTCTAGGAACTATTAATGCAAGTGTTTTTCCTATCTTTCAAGTCACACACCTATCTATTTGAGCAAAGTAATATATTGAGTTGAGTATTAAGTATTTGACTAAGAAGTATAAAATTAACCTTATTCCAATTCACATAAGGTCCTCTAACCTTCACACAACCTTAGACTAATTAACTTTCCATACCGTTCCTATCAATCTGAAATCAACCTTACCCCACCAACAACAAGATACACAACTCACACTAATAAATGCTCCATCATCAGCGTCGTCAGTGGGTTCCGCGTCAGGGTCGGCCGCGCTCAGCTCCACGTTCCCCAAGTGCAGGATAGTCGACAGGATCGTGAACATGTCCTGCTGTTCCGATTCTGATACTCCTGCGAGAAGAGAACAGAAGAGAAGATTGAAATGTGAGGAGATTTTTTTGATTTTGCAGACATTCATTTTAATGTAAAATGCTACTGTAATATTTTATTTTGAAAAGAGTAACTTATGAAGTTTCTTGCCGGTTCTTCTCCATAAGAGTGACACTTTGGAACCGTGCAACTAGAGTCATCATTGTAACGTTTTGAAAGTGCCTGAGATACGGCCTATTTGAAATAAAAACTTCTTGATTTTGATACCAATTTTTACCAAGATTAACGAGTATTTGGACGAAAAAGAAATTAATCTTAATTCTCTTAAAAATATTATTGGGATCACTATATTAAATACCTGCGCAAAATAAGAACAGATTTTTTTTTCCGATCATTTAATAATTTGTTTTATCGAAAGCTTGTTCATTTAAAGGCAAAAATTAAAAAAAAGCATTCTTTTACGGGTAGAGGGGGGTTCCAAATTATTTCAATAAACTTATATCCTTGTGGTTTTCAATTCCCAATTATGACTAGATACATCTTCACAACCACACAGACATAGTCGCGGGCAACATCTTGTATGTTTTTTATATATGTTTTTTCTTTAAAAATAACCGTCAACTCTACTTACCCAGAGTGCTCAAAGCGTTCTTAGTCTCATTGAAGGCTCTCAAATCGTCCACACCATCAATATTAGGACTCCCGCCCTGATTCAAATAGTGAAATGAGTCTTGATGATCTGAGGAAAAAAGATAAATTCGATTTAGATACTGTGACTAAGCTAAAACCACACAAGAGAATCGATCACAGGTTAAGCTACGCTTCACACGTCTGGTCCGTAGATGGGTGATCATCTTTGTCATAACGAGTTCCTCCGTGTTTTGGACGTTAAATTGTGGGTCCCGGCTGTTATTCCTACATCTTTGACAGTCGATACAGGTAGTCAAAAGCTTGAAAAGTCTGACAACCAGTCTAACCATGGGGTATCGTGTTGCCCAGGTAACTGGGTTGAGGAGGTCAGATAGGCAGTCGCTCCTTGTAAAACACTGGTACTTAGCTGAATACGGTTAGACTGGAAGCCGACCCCAACATGTCGGGAAAAAGCTAGGCCGATGATGATAATGTAAAATGGGGTGAATAGAACATGGTGTTTTATAGGGGTCGCATGAATATTTTCTTACATAAAAATGCACAGAATTACTTTATGAAACGGGCCTGTTGGTCTAGTGGTTAGTGACCCTGACTGCTATACCGAAGGTCGTGGGTTCGATTCCCGCCCAGGACAAATGTTTGTGTGATGAGCATGATCATTTGTTCTGGTGTCTGGGTGTAATATATCTATAATATGTATGTATTTAGAAATATATAAGTAAGTTTATCAGTTGTCTGGTTACCATAACACAAGCTCTGCTTAGCTTGGGATCAGATGACCGTGTGTGAGTTGTCCCAGGACATATATTATTATTATTATAGAAATGCGTGAGAATTTTCGTACTATCTTTATATTTTGTCTTGTTAAACGTCCAAATTTTAATAAAACCTCTGTTCTATCGCGTTAAGTGGGTTTGGCGTGGTGACCTCAACCACACTGCTGTATGTGATACGGTCGATCCGATGGATGGCCATCTATGTCATAACGTGTTCCTACGCGATTCGGAAGGCACGTTAAAAGGTATTTGACAAAATCTGTTTAGATCAGACAACTTTGTATGTATGGATAATTTATATTAATGTTTGTTACTGTTTCACGCAAAATACCACTGAACGGATTTAAACCAAATCAAATCGATCAAATGTCACACAGATAGTTTAAAACCTGAATTAATTATAAGGATAGTTTTATCCCGATTTTAAGTTCCCGTTGGATCATTTTCGATGTCTATCGTAGCTATTAACTTACCCAATTGCAATTCCGGCATATGCCTAGCAGCGGCGCATAACTGGTAGAATATATGGTAGTTCCTCTCGCCCGAGCTCTGGTACACGACCCTGGACTTCTCCAGGAGGTAGGTCCGCATGCTGGCCCCGGATATCCGGTACATGTGGTCGAAGTGGATCTCTATGAACTTGCCGAAGCGGGACGAGTTGTCGTTGCGGGTTGTTTTAGCGTTGCCAATAGCCTAGAAATGTAAATAATAGTTATTAAGCAGGGCTAGATACGTCGTATGAGAGGCCACCGCTATTTAGTCGATTTATACAGCATGGCCAGTGGTTAAGGTTACCACGCCAAACCCACTGAGTGCGGCGTGTCGCGGGTTCGATCCCCGAGTAGGAAAAGATGAGATTTGCATAATCCACGAATGCTTGTTCTGAGTTTGGGTGTCTTTTTAAAAAATAATCGACTCCCACATTAAGCTCAATCACCAAAATGGCCTTGACTTGAAAAAGAAAACTACTGGACTAAGGTATTTAATTCAATGTTCGTAACACGGGGGGTTTCACAAACATTCAACTCACATACACAAAGACACCCAGACTCAGGACAAGCATTCGTAGATTACACAAATTCTTGTCCTACGCGGGGATCGAACCCGCGGCACGTCGCGTCCTGTGGGTTTGGCATGGTGAGCTCAACCACTCCATCAGTGTATCATCAACATTGAGTTGATCCATGCAGTTGAAGTCCGAACGGTTCGGTCAAAATCAAAACCGACTCATAAAATTTTCCCACATTTTGTTTATTTATTTCCCTTCTACAATAACAGCTTACCTCCATAATAGGACTGCTGGCTAGCACCTTCCGCTCGACCTGAGTCTCGCTAGCGTTGCCGCCCACAGCCGCGAAGTACCGCATCGCGTACTTAGCTGACACCGTCTTGCCGGCACCTGACTCGCCGCTCACTGCAAGACAATATGGTTATTTATACAAGTTTTACCAGTGCCTGGAAAACGGAATATTTAAAATAAACAAATGGTTGTGTTGTTGATGACCGTTGAACTGTCAAGTCAAAAGTCAAAAGTTCAATTCCCAGCACACAATAATGGCTTCTCGAATTCATGTTTGCTTTAACTTTCAGAACAATGTATGTGATGTTGTCCAGAAAATTAAAACCGTCTGAAAGAACTGGTTTTGTTTTTATCTTACCTATAATACTCTGGTCTCGACTCTCCCTCTCCAACTTGGTGTAGGCCTCCTCGGAGACTGCGAAGATGTGGGGGTCCAGGTCGCCCATCGACTGCCCTCGGTACGCCATGATCGTCTCATCACCTGTTCATCGTCATGATCATCAAATTTTAATATATGTACACGGCTTTTGCAGAAATATGAATTGCTGTGATTAAATGAAGATCTATGGAAATGCATAGAGTGGTTAATTCTATTTATATCTTGGGAAGTATTTTTGTTTTTTAGATAACCGTGAACTATATCATATTTTACGCATGTTAAATAATACTAGTCTATGAGGACCGGTAGTAATTAAGCAGAAAAATCATTGATCTGTTGGGGTGAGCTGTATATTCCAATGGCAGAAACATTATTAAATAAAACATTGTGTATTTTTAACGATCAATAAGCAAATTATAAGCAAAAACAAGTTATAATTTGTTAATTGACCGTAAAAAAGGTGGTTAAAATAAAGAAACTAATATTACCTATAATTTATTTTACAAATATTTTTAACTTACCGTAAATAGGTAAATCGTAATAAGGATTGATTGCAACTAACACGATGCCGCAGTATGTGTAGATGGCGTTGCGATCGCAAAACCTGAACAAAACAAACACTTATAATAGGGTATTTGACTTAAATCTAATAATAATTTATTTTTGGTTGGTTGGTTTCACTATTTTACATTACATTTTCTTTCCCTTTTGATTCTATGTTAATAGATAGATGGATAGAATACTCTTTATTGTAGACCATAAGGAAAAACAATTTAGCTCAATACAAACAAATATGATGAATACAAAAGGCGATCTTATCGCTAAAAAGCAATCTCTTCCAGACAACCTTTGGATGGAATTTGAATTATGGAAGAATGTAATTGTTTAGGATGCCGTTTTACCATAAATAAATAAATAATAATCAAATTAAACTTCAACATATTTAAAAGATGCACCAGTTTATTAACGCGTATGTATTAGGATCGTCTGACTAGTTTCAAACCGTTTGTCCGTCCGTCGCCAAGCTGTATCTCATGAACTGTGATAGATACACAAATCTATATCTATACTAATATATAAAGCTGAAGAGTTTGTTTGTTTGAACGCGCTAATCTCAGAAACTACTGGTTCAAATTGAAAAATTATTTTTGTGTTGAATAGACCATTCATCGAGGAAGGCTTTAGGCTATAAACCATCATGCCGCGACTAATAGAAGCGAAGATACAATGGAAAATGTGATGTGACGGGCAGGTATAAATCATAACTTATATCTTCACGGGGACGAAGTCGCGGGCAACAGCTGGTGAAATTATAAAAGATGATGTATTTCTATTGACAAGCATGCGTGGATCACACATACGCTTGTCCTACGCGGGGACCGAACCCGCGACAAATCACGCTTAGTGGGAATCACACAAATACTTGCCCGACGCGGGCATCGAACTCGCGACACGTCACGCCCCGGTTTTCGTGTGGTAACCGACACCACTCGGTTATCCGTGCAGTCCTTAAGGGTTAACGTTATTTTAAATATGCTATCATAAAGGGTGTTATAAAAGTGATATTTTTGCAAGAGTTAGTTTTGCGTTCTTCGCAATGTAAAAGATAAAAGTGTAACACAGCTACATTTCGAAATGTATGTTAAATTTCGAAAGAGTTCCTTATCAAAATATATTACGTAACCACAAAATAAAAACAAAAACTATTACGAAAACCATAAGGTTGATTTTAGCTTAAATGCAATAATATAACGTTACAATACTCATGATTTAATGTTTACACAAGTGTAACATAGATATTTAACTTTTTAAATACGTTCAGGAATGCCGTATGATAGCAAATTAGTCAACCTTTACGAATAGATTTATAAACTTTACTATGTTTTAGACAAAGTCACTTGTAGTCAAAAATATCAGCCTATATACGTCCTACTGCAGGGCTCCAGAGCCCCGACTCTGTTATTTACAATGGCCGATGAATTTGAAGCTATTTCTATTTTCTTTTGAAATTAATGGTATAGGCCGTGGGTGTTCCACCCCGTACTGGATTTCCAATAATTGTGTTGAAAAAATGCTTTCAGTAATACGAATAGTATCAATTTAATAAATACTATATCCAGTCATTCATCGGCCATTGTAAATAGCAGAATTAGGGCCCAGTTCAGTACGGGGCGGATTGCTCAGTGTCAATACGATGAATTACCAATAGGGTATTTAACTAAATCTAATAGACCAAAGACAAAATAAGTTACCAATATTTTTTGGAAATCAATCCGACGGACATAACAGATTATTCTATCAAATACCCTATTATTGTGTTGGCAAAATGCTTAGAGGAATACGAATAGTGTCATTTTAATCCAAATTCCATTCATTCATCGGCAATTGTAAATAAAAATTAAAAAAAAAATACGAAAATATCGCATCTACATCCATACACAATCCTCATTTTTACCCAGTTGATAAAAGACACAGGAATAAGACAGCCTAGCAAGTAAAGAAACAAAGAGAATCTCGTGATTGGCCCCAGTTGACCTTAAACAATAACAATACATTGGACATTAGAAACAGATAAATATCCAATCATAGTTCAGTGGAAAGGTAATTTACAGTACAGTCGATTCATTTATGAAGCTGTTAGCCTGTTAGCGTTCAAGCGTAGTATAGTTACCGGCACGGATCTTGAGCGGTCGGCGGAAGAGTGGAGATCGCTTTGCGCATCGTAAAATAAAACACCAATCAATTGTGCGTACTCGTCGTCTTAAGCTGCATGCAACTGCAGCAAAGAACGAATTTTAACCAATCACGAGTGACGGCTATGATGCGATGCGCTGCGGGCCAATCACTGCACTTTAGTCCATCCCGCGCCTCACTTCATACCGCAAAAGGGACGCAAAAAATCACTTCTGCGCAGATGAAGGTCAGCGCTCAAGATCCGTGCCGGTAACTATATACAGTCACGCATATTGCAGTACTTTGGCCACGTCTCCAGACGAGACAACAACTCCATAGAACGTCTGGTTGTGCAGGGAAATAAACTGACAGCTTCTGTGTTTCGGAATCGGAAGGCGTGAGAAAAAAATGGATATCCGAATATCATGAACCAGTCCCATATTTATAATTGATTGTCATTGTCTCATCAATAAAGTCTATGTTTATCACAATATTACAAGGATATCCGAATACCGACTATCATGCCCTAGTCCCATGCTGTCCAATGTATGTTAATTTTATTCTTTGCTAAATAAATTACGTTGATATTAACCACTAAGATACGAACTATTCTAAAAGGAGTCTGTCAGGGCCAATTTAGTAATAATGTACTCGACTGTATTTTAGTTTATTCATTGCATTCAATTTAAACGGGTTGATTGTGCAATGATATTTATTGTTAAAGTCGTTGCTTTAAAACATCATTTTTCATTATCTTCCACAGTTGCATATAAAATCTACAGGAACCGTTATCTAAAATTTCACGAAGAAAAGTTAAGCAAATTGATGGTTAACAAATGTATTAGTCACCTAACCGATTTGTTTATATCTAGCCTATTTTTAGGAAACTCTCTAGTTCGCCAGTCCGATTGGCACTTGACCGGCTTTTGAAGTACCTAAAAATGTAAAGTAACAATTTTATTCTAGACTCAATTTCAGACAGGTATCTGTTATCACTGAACAATGAGCTAGACACAGTGAAGGGAACAACCCAGTTCATTGATACATCTACGCAATTGGATAGTATACTTCGAGATAAGACGACGTAGTGACCTAAATTCTATCAAGTGGTCATTTACTGGCTAGTGAGGAGCTCGTGGCTAAGCCATAACCGCATAAGTGATTCGATCACAGGTTAAGCTATGCTTGACGCGGTTGGTCCGTGGATGGGTGGATGGTCCATCTTTGTCATAACGAGTTAATCCGTCTTTCGGAAGGCACGTTAAATTGTGGGTCCCGGCTGTTATTCCTACATCTTTAACAGTCGTTACAAGGTAGTCAGAAGCTTGAAAAGTCTGACAACCAGTCTAACCAAGGGGTATCGTGTTGCCCAGGTAACTGGGTTGAGGAGGTCAGATAGGCAGTCGCTCCTTGTAAAACACTGGTACTTAGCTCAAACCAGTTGGACTGGTAGCCGACCCCAGCATGGTTGGGAAAAGGCTAGGCAGATGATTATGATGGTCATTTACTGGCTAGTATCTCGCAAAACCCATATAAATTAAGTACTAATGAAATTGCTTGCGTATTGTCCTTTCCTAGACTGAAAACCGACGTCAGCGAGGCAGACTCAGTCGGAGATGGCGGGATGACCTGGATTCGTTCTTACCGAACTGGTCGCTCGCGGCTCATGAAAGAGACAAGTGGAAGAGTGGGGAGACCTTTGCCCAGCAAATTCTCGTACTCAAAAGAGTGTATATATTTTTTTCTGCTCTAAGGAGGCTCATCCTTTTGTCCCCGGGGTTACATAAACATTCAAGTCACATGCACAGAAACCCAGACTCAGAAGAAGCGTTCGTGAATCACACAAATAAATAAATAAATGCGGACAACATCACATACATTGTTCTGAACCCAAAGTAAGTTGCTAAAGCACTTGTGTTATGGAATTCAGATACAACGAAGGTACCGCAAACACCCAGACTCGAGACAATGTAGAAATGTGAATTTTACATTGACCCGACCGGGGATCGAGCCCGGGACCTCAGAGCTAGCGACACCTTGAAACCGGTGCATACGCTACTCGACCACGGAGGTCTTGGTGCGTTCACGAGGTGCTTTTCCTACACGGGATTCGAAGCTGCGATGAGTCGCACACACTTGATAGAGAATGGTGACAGACGGACCGATAGACAGCATCATTTTTATAGGTTTTTGATTTTACGCTTTGGCTACCGAACCCCTAAAAAGTCGTAAATTCATCCGGATATAAATCAAAAAGATACACTCATAATTTGATTGCATATAAAACCTAGTTTTCGACAAACCCAATGCACCTTAACATCAACCTTATCCCGAACAATTAAGATTCATTTTTAGGGTTCCGTACCTCAAAAGGAAAAAACGGAACCCTTATAGGATCACTTTGTTGTCCGTCTGTCCGTCCGTCTGTCCGTCCGTCCGTCCGTCCGTCTGTCAAGACCCTTTTTCTCGGGAACGCGTGGAGGTATGAAGCTGAAATTTATATCAATTACTCAGGTCTACTGTCCCTTGAAGCTGTGAAAAAATCAAACTTCTAAGGCAACGCAATCAAAAGATACAGCCGTTTATGCCGCAAATTTTCGACACTTGCAAGGGAATCAAAACCTACAGGGTGCTTCCCGTGAACTCAGAATCTTGAAATTTGGTACGAAGCAACGTCTTATACCATAGATAAAGGAAAAATTACAAAAACCATAAATTTTTAGTTACATCACATAATATTTTTTTTTTAATAATTTTAAACTTACTACCTATTTCCTCATAAACGCGTAGAGGTATTAAATTTAAATTCATACCAAATACTCAGGTCTATAATACCTTTAAGCTGTAACAAAATCAAACTTCTATGTCAACGCAATCAAAAGAAACAGCAATTTAAGCTGCATATTTTGAAACTCGCAAGTACTCGCAAGGGAATCAAAACCTAAAGGGTACTTCCAGTCGACCTAGAATCTTAAAATTAGGCACGAAGCAACGTTTTATAGCACACATAAAGGAAAAATTCCGAAAACCTTAAATTTTTAGTTACATCACATAATAATTTTTTTTTTAATAATTTTAAACTTACTACCTATTTTCTCATAAACGCGTAGAGGTATTAAATTGAAATTCATACCAAATACTCAGGTCTATAATACCTTTAAGCTGTAACAAAATCAAACTTCTATGTCAACGCAATCAAAAGAAACAGCAATTTAAGCTGCATATTTTGAAACGCGCGAGTACTCGCAAGGGAATCAAAACCTAAAGGGTACTTCCAGTCGACCTAGAATCTTGAAATTTGGCATGAAGCAACGTTTTACAATCGAGTCATATATATTTATATGACTCGATTGTCGTAATGAACGAACTTTGTAAACCTTGCAGGTTTGTACGGAACCCTCGGTGCGCGAGTCCGACTCGCACTTGGCCGGTTTTTTTAATACACTTCACAACCGTTGAATTGCCTTTACCGATACTCTTGGCTCAGATTATTGTTATCACTCTTATCAGTCGATGATTCATTTGTTGGGCAACGCTTTGTATAAGTGTGTTGTCAGTGAATTGGACCAGATCCGACTCGTGTTAGGATATCCCGGAAACCGCTTATTAATCGCTGGTATAAAAGTCTTTTAAAGTAGTTCGAAAATAAACATAAAGCCGGATTAATTAAGGGCGGGAGTCGTTCCTTCTTTAAAGATTTTTTTCTTTATAAACTCCCGCGCCGAGGAATTTAATTCTTGTGTCGCGAGGGGTTTCACCAACATTCAAGTCACATGCACAAAGACATCCAGACTCAGAACAAGCATTCGTGGAATGCTTGTTCGACACGGGGATCAAACCCACGACACAATTAAATACATTGTTACCAACAAGTGACGTTACTAACCAAAAATTACATAAGTTTCACCATCTCTAATGCGATTAATCTTCATATTTATAATTAATTTAATAGAATAATAAATACGTATCCTATTTTACTTAAATCTTTCAGACTTCTTTACATTTCCTTAAGTCTAAAATACCCTATTGTCTTGACTTACTGGAAAAATGAACTGTACACATAAGTAGCTACAGTTCCAATAAATAATTTCAAATACCAATGAATTCTACATACACAGAGACCGGCCATCCATGACAGTCATTGTGTATCGAAGGTCGTTATATTGCTCATTCAAGTATTCAAGTTCACTATGACATTGCTAATACCGATATTTATAATAAGGTTTGTGTGAAAAGGTCCTAATTGAGTGATTACGTAGTTAGCGTTGAGGAAGGTTGATAATAGGGATGATGACAATTTTTTTTTGCAGTATCCGTCTTGTAGATTTTTGAATAATAATGGATACGTATTTTTTAATTTGTCCCGCAAACATAAATTGACCAAATTACAGTGAATGAAACTTACGAGTGACGTCACGATTGAGTGTAAATTTTACTCTATCGTTACGTCACAAGCCCCCTCTCCTAAACTTTAAAGTAGTTAATCTTTGTCAATTCTAATTTTTCTAAAAAGGAAAAAATACGTGTCTCATACTTTTCAATTATCTAACTGAGGGACTAATGAGATTTTTTTCTTTTTATACCCAGTCATCATCCCTATAATGGTTTTGTACGAGCTGGTGTCGTTGGGTTTTGGATAAATAGGCTATAACTTAGAAAGGCTTAGGTTTGTTGACAAACTGATTTGAACCCACAAATTTAATGACCGTTATAACAATTGCTGAACCTTTAGCTTGGTTTTGTTGTTATTGCGGCAACAGAAATACATAATCTTTAAAAGTTTCAACCGTCTCGCTATCACGGTTTATGAGGTTTGGCCTAGTGACGGATGGACGGGCAGACAAAAAAAACGGCAGTGCCTGATTAACGGGTTGACCCTTCGGGCTATACCCAAACCAGCGTGAACCATTTGTAAGGTTCAGTAGAACCCAAAGAACTATGTAGGCTCAGAAACAGTCCCAAATTAGACCATCACTAACGGGAACACGGTTTGTCTGCAGACATTAAGACCGGCGTTGTCAGTCTCGTATAGGCCATCGGCGCCAACAGCGCAAGTGCCCAATACAAAACATGGCTGCTGTTTCAATCATCTTGATCTGTCATAGATGTTAGAGGCACTGATGATGATGATGATGAAAGCTCCGTTATTTAAGAACACATTCCTGAAAGTTGCTTACAGATTAGAGAAACTACATCCAACATTTGTAAGCACATTTCAGGGATATAGGCCGTGAAAACCCGGGGCAGGTCACTAGTTGTGATTGACAAAATTATTTTATGGGGAACGGTCACGCTATAATCTTAATAATAATTATTATAGCACAAGCGCCCCTCTTAATTATTTTAAGACGCTCGACGAAGAAGGTACTATTTATTTCTTATGATTTTGGTCTTACAATTTACAACATCTAATTATCATAATTAACATTACACAAGCGTGTAACGGAATCTAAAAATCAAAAATTAAAACTTAGATAAAACCTTTTTGGTCATATTCTGAAACTAAGCAGGTTCTATTTAAAATTTCAAAATTGACAATCAAAAACTATAAAGCATCATAGACAAAGTATATACAACCAAAATGACGTGTGCAATCATAATAAAAGTTAATTTTGATGTTAATTACTTACCGGACTCTCAAGTTATGTAGTACAGCAGGTTCGTGAAGATATGAGAGGGATGTGAGGTCATTCTCTCCAATGAGAAGCGAAGGGTTCCGTAATGGCGGCATCTTCCCTTCATCCGTGATCTGATGAGGTACATATAAATTTACCTTTCAATCGTACGTCAACCTATACTGTCCGTATTTATAATTAAATAAAAGTAAAACAGGCATTATAATCGTTAAAAAAATACTTGAATTGAAAACATGTGTTAGAGGACCGAGAATTTTAAGGAAATAAAAAAAAATGACGTTGTCTCTGACGATTTTGAAATGACAGTTACGTGTCAATTGTATATGTACCTATGCAATGTAGCCATATTTTTGTATTCGATAATGAGAATAAATGGTTATTCGTCGATGGCTACTAATATAGAGGGGGCCTCCGTTCGGTACGTCTCAATAGGCTCAATAGAAAACCAGCGACAGACACCCTGTGCCCTGGCTTTTTTGCTGAACTGAGCGTTTTAAGCACAGCCGTAAGGCATACGATACCTACTTTTATATCCTTCTATTCCATTGTCTTGTGATTGAGCGCTTAATGCTTGTCAAATAAACTTATTTTATACATCCTTCCTTCTTTTATCTTTGATGCCCCGCCAATAGACACCATGGCAATGCCCATGAGATAGGATAATGGTAATTGCCTTAGTGCGTAGCGTCTTCGTAGCATCGAAGCTGCGTCGAGTATCACACATTTTTGGCAAGCTACATAAATTCGTAGCATCCTTGGTCGGCGTAGTACGTATCGTAGACGTATTCTAAAAATCTATGGATAAAATAACGCGGATGGAGGGATATGTGTCTTGGCAGCGACTTCAAAAAGGATGAGGTTCTTAATTTGTGTGTATTTTTTTCCCCCACAACTTCGGTCTGGATGAACCAATATTGTTGATTTCTTTTCATATAACGTGCAATATCAGTCATTCTATCCAATGAAAATTCATCAAGTTTGGCTCAGTAGTTTCGTATATGAACTCGGTTGTATGTTTTTTTGTTAAACAATCTTCTTCGATACAAACTTGATTTCACTATCGACGATTGAGTATTTGGTGTGGTAACAAAACTTACCCTTTACCTGTCTTATGTACAGCGTGGTGCTACAATGTTTTTTGTAATATTTTGTACTCACCTTGATCTGGCGTATCTCGTTGGTCTGGTCTATCTTCACGATGAGCACCCCGGAGCGGTAGTCCGAGGTGAGGCAGGCGCCCTCCCACACCTTCTCTGGGTGCTCCACCCATATTCGGGCACCCTGCAAACAAATATTCGTATTAAACCTCATTGGCTACTTTTATTCCAGTGACATATTTGTAATTTTCGAATTTATCGCAAAGTATGAAGGGTGCGGGTTTGTTACTCGCATGAAAAGTTAGGTTTCTAAATAGGGAGTTTGTTGCTCTGTTTCTTCTCTCACAGAAAAAGAACTTAAGAAGCGGTGAAGGGTGGGCGAAACTGGATGTTATCTATAATTTAATTTCAAATTCAAAAAGTGCTACTTAGTAGCCTAATTTGAATAAATGACTTTGATTTTGATTTTGGACAAAATTCGATAACAACTTTTAACTATCTTCTTAAGTTTAGGCCTCCTAGTTTCCCGTGTGAATTTAATGTTATTAAAATCCAAGTGATGCATTACTTCAATTAGATAATTTTGCAAAATACCTACTTATAAAAATATAGTCAGCTAAATGTCATCATTAACAAAATTTGTTTTTTCTTAAAATCTAGTCACATTGAAATCTAACAAAAAAAAACGCAGCACACAAAAATTCTCCCATCAGAGATTTGAATTTTAAAACCGAAATTGAAGCAGTTAAAATTAATTAATCAATATATCTTTATCACACATCGTCAAGTTTTTAAATCATTTTAAAGTCCATAATTAACCCAGTTTATTTTTTAACAGCTAATGAACATGTAATGTGTGATACAATTAACATTTTATTAATAACTTCATGCTAACGCACATTTTAACTACATAAACATAAGTGGTGTTATAAAAATATTTGTATTAATAAAGGCGGTATTGAGTTGTATTTCCATGTTTCCAATTTATAAGGATTTCACTTTTTGATGTAGGCTTAAGCACAGCGGGATGTATATTAGCTGGCACTATGTTTTTTTTTTCTCTAGCCCACTGTGTCCCACTGCTGGGCAAAGGCCTCGCCCAAATCCTTCCACGACTCTCTATTCTAGGCTGCATGGAACCAGCTGGTACTAATTATAACATGCAAATCAAAGGGTAATTTTACCTAGCCATCTTTTATCCGAACTACATTTGGATCGGCTTTCAGTCTAACCAAAGAAAATGATCCTTTGTGTAATGTAATGGTCATCATCATCACTTATGAATTACCCACAGCTGGGCATAGGCCTCCCTTCCCTTCTTTACGACATTCTCCTGTGTTCTGTTCTATTCTTGCTATATTTTTACTAGTCATCTCTTTTTGTAGCATTTAGATTCATTGTTTTGTAGCATTAAAACAGTATCATCCCTGGATAAGTCTAGATTTTCTTTTGAAATTATCAGAATAACTTCAAAGGGCTTATATGGACAGAGGGGAGGGAGGCGGCTTTTGATTTTTTGTATATAAGCACAAAACATCAAAAGCCGGCAAGAAAAGTTATTTAATTATTGGGTGAAGATTAACTAAGCATTCAAAATTATCCCCTCTTTTTAATACCTGTATCTTACAGGTTAATAAAACACTGGTATGATACGAAAAAAATAAAATAATAACTAATTGTTTATGTTTATCCAGCACAGCTGACAGATAATTACTTATATATGTCAGGCAATTTTAAAAAGTCTGAAGAAAAAATATATTTTAAAACTAATAATTACTATGACAGTGTTAACACATTGTGTCATCATGATAATGTAGTGTGTGCACTGACACAAAAGATAAGTTAATTAAAAACATATCTAAAGATAAAAATCATTTTAACAAAACATTACTTTTTGTATGTATTCATTAAACTATGTGTGCTCAAAAACTGTGAAATTATGTCTTAAATAATTCATGAATATAAAACATGATCTCACTGATTTAGATAGCGAAAGTGATAATAACTAATTCATAAATTATAATTCTGACAACAGATTATAAGAATCCATATTGTAATTTAAGAATATCAATAAACAGAAAAAGTTGCTTGTCTATGAGTTTCCAAGAATGCCGTGTTTAATGTTTTTAAAAATGGAACAGTAGGGTTGAGATGCAACGACGTTCGCCTGACGTCATCCCGGAACTTTCGATATTCCGTGGTACGCGAAATATTTATAAATTTTGCTAAAAATTTGCATTTGCCGTGTATACGAAACAGAGTGACGTCCTCATCAAGAAACGAAGAAGGTCAATCATTATAAACATTCTCCCGTCTAACTATTAGGTCATTAATTACTTAACTTCAAGAAGAATATGTGTAAAAGCGTACGCGATAAGTGCACCTATCTGCTAATCGCACAATAAATAGTTTCAATCACTTTGATATCATAAATCTTAACACGAAACCTAAAAAACAAATCACAATCGTATACATTTCACTCAATTACCTTGGTATACAGCTCCTTAGTCGTCATGTCGACAATTTATAATTTGCTTGATTTAATAAATAAATTGTATATGTTATATCATTATTTCACCACGAGTTCAGAACTTAAATAATACATTTTAATAAAATAAGGTAGGTAGATTCGAAATATGATTTTTCCGAATGCGAAACGTCACTGCAATGTTATTGACATTTTATTTTCAGTGTTATCAGTTGTGACACAATATCGACAAATTCAATGAAGTGAAACAGACTGATTTACTTCTATGTACACACTTCATGATTTCTAGAAGGAAGTGATTCTTATTGGAATCTAATTAGACGACAAAAACATTTGACAAGTCAACAATAAGAAACGAAAGTTGTGATAATCTCAAGATTCCCACGGTTGGGGCTGCCATGATAAAATAAGCAGTCTTATCTTGTGTGTTCGAACTAGGACGAATTTACGGTTCATTACGCGCAGTGTCAGTGTTCATTACAATAATTGGCACATGTTTAAGCAAAAAAATCGATAGGAAAACTATGTAGGAATGAAAGTAAGTTCATAATAAATTGTAAACAGGGTTTTATATTGCCTAACAGTCGTTGAATTGCATGAAGTCGTTACTTGACTGCAGTAAAAATTGAACCAAACTAATGATCGTTATTTAAGGAGAAGCTATATCAAATCCTCGCCAAAAGTGGAAAATACTTAATATTTTCATCAGATTCTGTAGGACTCAAGTTTTGATGTAAGCAAATGCCTGCGACCCCCGAAAAGAACACTTCTTTCCGCCTTGAAACATTCTGCGCCTAGTTTTACGGTATTCGGTTTCGTAGGGATAAAACTGGTAGAGGTGGTAAGTCAATAAAAATACAGAAATATGTTAAGCCATTTATTACTACATAATTTCCCAGCCTTTATAATAAATTATACAGTAAACTTTTACAAATCAATGGCAGAAGCATAAGTGTTGCTATGCTCTATTTGAAATTACCTAACAGTTTGATAAATTGTACTACAGTCCAAAATCGAAATCATACTTCTATTGACGGGTTATTATTGTTGATTCACTTGTTTTCTGGTGATGGGAACCACGCCTGGCATGCCTCAGTAGCAATCTCGCACAATGCGGTAAAGGTTTTGCCGCGTGAGTCGTATTCTGTGGAAATTAATGGTGTTATTAAAATCGGAGTATAGTTTGTATCTTTGTAAGTTCTGTAGAGTTAAAATCTAGCTAGCCTTACTGTTTAAAGGGCGCTTATATTAGTCATAAAAGCCTCGCTTCAAGAAAGGCCTCACTTTCTTTACTTCACAAAGAGATAACAATGAACCCTGTTTTCTGATAGACTAATTTCATCTTCTGTCTAATCTAATGACAATTAGATACCGTCATTTGTTGGCCACAAACAACTATCGACAGATGATTAATAAACCTTGTATACTGACCAGCGTTTGAGAATGTTTGGATACTGTGTTTTGATACGTAGAAAAACAATTTATATTTACCGGTAGGTCCTCGTTTGCCGAACATGATGCCGTTCATAGGGGCATTCTTATAGTTGGCCTCGCTGACTTCGGCCAGGGAGAGGATGACGGCGACCAGGCAGACAACGCCGATGGTGAAACGCATCATATCTCCAGACATCTGGGAAGTAACAAGTGGATTAAGGGAAATTGATAATCTGAGAATCTATCATGGCAAACTGATCTCGAATTTTGTTAATCCTTGATAACTACTGGGTGGATGCATTTAATATGGATAGCTTGAGAGATGAATGAAATAAGAGAGGCTAAGATTAAATTTGAACGGTCGGAAATCTTTAGTCAGTAGTTAAAGACTGAATGATTGTTGTCAAAAAATACTAAGAATGCAAAATGTCAATGATCATCAGCTCAAATAAAGATGGTTTTAAAGTTGATAGAAGATGTGTAAGAAATTACCTTGACTTGTGCGATGTATTTCTCACTGGTAACACTGGAGAGGACGAACGTCAACTGATGCTGATGGAACATTTTCCCGCCAATTTATACTCTGAAAGTAAAAGATGGCGGCCGTCCAAGCACTTATTGGATTACTGGAAACTGACCACATATTGACCGAGAATCTCGAGTATTCTCAAAGGATTATAACTTCGTTAGTGCATAGATTAATAGTTTGATAGGGCAGCCATATGAAGGCGGGCGCCATGATGGATTTGTCGTACAAACTTACAAAGTCCCACTTACGTGTAGATAGATTTATAGTGTATGTTATAAGTAAGTAGTTAAGAAAAAATCTCCAAAATCGTCGCTGGGTCTACAATTAGGGCTCTGAGGTCATCACCCGCCACATTACCAGCGTTTGCAAGATGGTGCATTGCCACGCGCGTCGGATGATATTTCAGCAAGCTCTGTGGAGTCCATAATCGTTGATACCTATTCTTCTAGACCGACGTCAAGAAGAATTTTCAGTATAATTTTGACACTATCCTTCACCAAAGCAAATAGAAGAGTCGTTTGATAATTTTTCATCCAAAAAAGAAGAAGACTCGTAGAAGAAAGAATAAAGACTCGGAGATCAATTCGGACTCTAGAATCGGCAAGATTTATCTCAAAATGTATGCCCCGGCTCTTACTTAGGAAAATGAAATAGAAAAAGACTCCGGCCTTAGATCATGCATGTTCACCACTGGCTATTCCTAAGCAGAGGAAGTTTTTGACTTAAGGGTATAAAACTAATAGCTACGCTAAAATAATTCTTGTCTTCTCTGTAGTACAAATAAGAAAAAAAAAACATAAAGCTCTACTGTGGCTTGGCAATACTCTTGAACTATACTTGTACGGCTTGTACCTTAAAAAACGGCTCCCGCACTAAAAAAATTAATCCTTGTTACGGGGTTTTCTCAAATACATTTTGCCAGATGGTTGATACTCAGGACAAGCATTAATGTATCACACAAACGCTTGTCCTAGGCGGGTATCGAACCCGCGTCATGTTGCGCTCCGTATGTTTGGTGTGGTGTTCTCAACCACACGGCTATCTTTGCAATCGCTTTGTTTTAAATTACATCCTTTACAATAAACAGCTTAACCTACATTGAAATAAGTACATTCTTATAATTTCTTTCTACCCATCAAAGCTTAATCTTGATCAATAGTCGCCACTTCGGGGACAAGATTATGAAACATTTTTCTAATCGTATTTTCTTTTCATTACTTTGACAAGAGATTGCAGTAAATTGCTTTGAAACTCAATTATGAGACTGTAATGAGGGTAGTCTGATATAAAAGGACGGGGAATATTGGTTGATGCATCAGTCTTCGTCTCTTACATCTTCAAGTCGTCTTGATTTTTATATCAAGTGAGTTGTAGAATTTTAAGTACTTATAAGCATAGTATTTTCCCAAATATGTTGGGTACGGTTTCCAGTCTAATTGGACGCTATATACCAGTGTTTTACAAGGAGCGACTGCTTATATGATCTCCTCTAGCAATTACGGAATAAGCTTAAAAAACAAGCCTTTACAAGCTATCGACAAATAGTTCTTAAGATAGTCAAAAAGTTAAATGTCCTTAAATCGATGTGGTGCCTTACTAGGGATCCTTGATTAATTGGGACCCTGAATCAGTGTGGTATAATATCCCATATTTTGTTACCTCAGATGTTATAAAAATTGTACGTTCTTTCCAGAGGCTCAGAAAATGCGTTTCATCTTAGCGCTGTTCTTCGCCGCGGTAATCTTTTGCATCCAGAATGCTGGGGCCACGTACAGGAAACCGCCTTTCAATGGGTCCATATTTGGAAAACGCGGAGTCGTTGGTAAGTCTTACTGTTATCAAGTAGGACTTGCTGCTGTGGAAGCAAGACGCCGTTATGTGCATTGTAGCTTGCTGTCTCGCTTACTTACTTAAGGAGCTCATATTTCAGACATTGTAAACATTGAATTGTTTGTGTCAACATGAAGTACCTACATTTTGATATTTGGTGACGTCATAAGCTTCTTTCTATTCCTGACTATTTCCCGACCTCTTAAAAAAGACAAAAAATGTTTCCTTTATAAACTAACTAGCGCCCGCGGATTCGTCTGCGTATAATATTAAATTATGTTATTTCTAATCACTCGAAAAACGTGTGTTCATGACGACAGGTAAAGTACTTCGCGTGACAGGAACAAACAAACTTACATTCCCAATTAAAATATTAATAGGGTTAATTCGGGTTAAATCATTTCTACAGATTATGTAATTAATTTAATTTACTTTTTCCAGAATATGACTCAACAGGCCGAGCATTGTCGGCGTTGTGCGAGATTGCTACTGAAACCTGTCAGGCGTGGTACCAAACTCTGGAAAACAAGTGAATGGAAGGAAACAGACGTCATAATTATGTATTGTTAATGTGATTAAATACGTATAATGTATAAATCAATGTATTATAAAACATGTAATCATAAATAAATCATTATTCATTAAGAATCATAGATTTTTCTTTTTTCTAATCTAGGTATTCGTAACAAAATATCTACTTATCTACTTCTTTTTGATCGATTTTTGGTTGATTATAATTATGAACAACTTACAGGCGCACAAAGTAATATTAATTACTCACATAAGATATTTTCCCTCAACTCTGATAAAGAATTACTTTTTATATTGTATTACCACAATTTTATGAAAATAGGTAGAGAATTTGCTCATCAGATCTGGATAGTTATTGAGCTATGTTAGACGTGGTAGTTGAATACTGGTTATGTTTACCAAAGACTTTGGTCCCTTTTAAGGACTAATCCCTGTGCACAAGGATTATGGATAATGGACTATTAACCATTCGTAAGTTCATTTTACATAAATGGCCCCTATTCATCATTCCGCTTAAAGTCCTCACCACAGTCTTACATATTTACTGTTACATTTAGATGTTGCTTATAAACTTTTCCACTGATGACAACATATTATTATCTTTTAAAGATTATTCTGAGTTTACTGTAACAACCATGGAAAGGAATGTAATTTAGAAGTACATTCTGGATTACAAAATTCGTTAATGACAATCTGTGGTTGAAGACGTCAAAAGTTCTAGCCATTTCATTGGTTACGATCTAACCGGTCTTTCTGCGTCCAATAAGAACATCTGATAGCAACCACGTTTTTTCAAAGAAAACAAATTTTAATCTGTCTAATGGCTGCTACATTTTCGCGATATACGTGTGTGGCAAATTAAATTTTAATTGTTATTTAACAAATTATAATAGATTTGAAGTGTACTTTCTGAGTCCTGCACATGAGAATTCTGCGTATACAATGAGAAAACATATCGTCTGCGAGAGAATTTGACGTCAAAATCCGAAGTCCAAACCGAGGTAAATCTAAGATTATAATACGTATTTTTTCTTGAATTTGATTAATAGGCAGTATTATTATTATATGTTCTTGATAGGTTTTCGTTACAGTTACGTTTATTTACGTGTTGCGCCTTGTTTTTATCGATTTATGTTGTGTGTTTTCGTGTTCTTGTTCAAAATGATGTGAAGGTGTGATTATCAGTTTTTTGTCAACAACGAACTTAATGTCGTAATTATCGAACACGGTTATTATCTTAAATGCAGTAAAACGCGTCAGCAACAGTCCTTTACACTTAAATACGGAGGAATTATTTTAAAACTTATTATTTTGAACCTTGTTTTATCCATGTAATGTGATTATAGTTAACACGAGTAAAATTATATGCGTATTTGATATCATATTGCTGACTATGTTAATATAATGTTACAATGTTATATTTTCTGTTTAAGATCTGACTGACAGACATGATATCAACCAATAGTTAAAATCTGTACAATTAATTAACTAAATTGAATCTTTTTGAACTCCACAAAATATGATGTAATTTATTAATCATTGGATTGGATAACAAATAGTATAAACCGGTGATATTCAATTCAAGTGTATTAATACCTGAAATCTTTATCTTCAAGATATTTTATTTTCTATTTTAACTTAGCATATTGTATAGGGACCACAGTTAAACACCTGTTGCAATAATAGGCTGTGATATGCCATTAAAATTTATAACAATAATTTAATTTTAAAAAAGAATTATTGTTTTTAAATCCTCTTTATTCTATATTATCTGCCTTTGTAAGCTCAATCATTCATTAATAATAAAAATTCCTGTGAATGAACTGCTGAAACTGTTGACTGTATTTTGCATAACATAAACAAGGAAAAAAACTAGAAATACTTTTCACAACACAAAGTTATAAACATATGGTATTCAGATAAACTTCAGGGGACTGAATACCAAACCAACATAACTTAGGAAAGGGCTAAGCAAGAGGTTTTTTTAAAATTCAACATTAATTTATTTAATACCAAGTATTAATTACCAGTCTTACAACTTAATTAAAAGAAAAATGCATCTTATACACAACCTTCTTCTAAATCCAAATCTTAAGGTATTTAATGCCAAGCCTAAAAAACCAGTCCTCTTAAGTAAATTAAAAGAAAAATGCATTTCATACTGATTATATAGTGTTCTAGATCTTTGCAGTGAATAAAGTTTTAATAATAGACATATAATCATTGTCTAGTGAAGCAGTCAAATCCTGAGATTATGAACTGATGAAATGATATTGAACTGATTTAAAATAAAACATACAAAATAAGTACATTTAAGTAAGATAGTAACTATGTCTAGAGACTCATCGACCCCACAGTCAAACCATTGCAACGGTTTTGTGGGGCTTAGTTAATAAGTTACCTACCTATTTGTTTAAAGATAAATAAATAATAATAAAATAGTATAATTTGTTTATTTAAACCTTCATGTACAATTGTGGCGGACCTAATGCTGATCTATATATAATGAGGCTTTACAATATAACTTTTGCTTGCATTTCCACTCCGGTTAAAAGTCTATCATTGGAGAAGAAGTCTCTGTCCCTTGTGACACAAATATTTAATCATCTGTTGGTAAATTAAACAGGAATTTACATTGAGAGGATATATTTTCTTTATTTATTAATCCATTTTAGTATTTTATTAAATTGATTTTTGGCAGTTAAAAAGATATGTTACTTGGCACAAGGAACACACATATTTTAACACTTGTTATTTAAAAGTTTGAGGTTTTCCCAACTGACAACAGAAATATCTTGTTTTTACATAATCTATACAATCTAATATGAGCCTTAATTACATAAAAATTAGATATGAATTCGTAAAACAGAATATATGCTACTTATTTGATTAATCAATTATTGCTTTAATAATATACAACCTTATTGCATAAGCTATTAGGAACACTTTATTTTTACCTTCTTTATTTTCAAGTTTTTTAAACTTTATTTTTTGTGAATCAAGTTGTCGTGCAGTGTGTATGGATAGTGTTATTTTTTCTTACTTTCAGCAAAACAGTGATTAGTGATTTTGATTGGATTTGACAAGAAATTATGAAATTTTACAGACGGCAACACTGGAGAAAGACAAGACTTCTGGCAACACTCAAGCAAAGAAGATAATGTCTATGTATTGTTTATGCCATAGCTGAAAATAAGGAGTGAAAGCAAAATGTCTGAAATAAAAGAACCGAGATTAAAAAGACCTAAAATGTCGGAAACTGTAGACAATTTCATAGACAATATAATAAATATGAAGAAAAACCTTCATGCAGTTTTGGGCGATGAATTTCACTCTTCAATACCTCTCCTTCAAGTCTATACTGGTCATGTTAGAGATTTGAAGCAATTATCAAAAATAATCGTAATTCTGAACGAAAAAATTCAACTCAAAGAAATGCAACATTTAAAAAGAGCTCGGAAAAAAGACGTGTTGTTATGCCCAACGGATTATGTGTCCCACGACGTAAAAAGCGAGGATTCTGTACAAAAATATCTAGAAGAACACATACCGGAACTAAAAGACGCTTTCGAGTTCTTCAAAATAACAGAAGTACCATTATTAGCGCCAAAATTAAAAAGACAGCATGAAGAGTTTAGTAAAATCTGGTCCTGTAACTTTCATCCAAATAAATACTTGGAGAAACTATGCGGCAATGAGTTTTTCGCAGAGGATGAATTGACCTCCCATAGACTGTACATGGGAATGACATTTGAGATAGCAAGATTCTATCTCAGCCAAATGAACAGTAGTTTAGAAATGACAGATATAATTCTGAGAGACACAAACGCGACAGTCATCGTCGATCCATCGACAAAATCAGTTGTAGCAGTCGCCTTCGACAACAGGCAGTACCATCCTGTACAACACTCCGCCATGTTGGCCATAGACAATGTAGCTAAAACTCAAAATGGCGGCGCGTGGGACACAGCCACAGACGTCAAAGACGTGTCACTCCGAGGCATAGAGATAGAGTTACTCGTGCATTTAAAAGAAAAGTTTCCGAATGTCAAATTTGGAGCTAGGACTTATTTGACGAAGAATGCTTTAAATGAATCTAAAATGAGTGTTTCTGGTAGTCCTTACCTATGTACTGGTTATTATGTGTATCTAATGAGGGAGCCATGTGTGATGTGTTCTATGGGGTTGGTGCATGCTCGGGCTAACAGGGTGTTTTATTGTTTAAAAAATAATCGTAAGGGTGCCCTCGGCTCGAAAACTAAGTTACAATGTGTATCATCCTTGAATCATCATTTTGAAGTGTTTACAGACTTTTTATAATGTTTTTTTTTAGTTCAGTGATGTAATGATAATAATAATTATTGTTATGTTCTTTTTAATAAATAACTTTTTTGAATTATTCTCCCTTTTTTTTTGGTTTCGTCCTGAAAATTTTATATACCGGTAGTATAAATTATAGTTCTAGCAAGACCAATACAGCCTACATTTTCTAATTCCTAACAACTCCAAACCTAATTTAATCGAAATTCGTTAAGCATCTTAGGCGGAAATGCGTAACAAATAGATTAACATACCATCACAATTAATAATAAGGAGAATGTTGTTTTTCAATATACAATCGAAATCAAAAGTTTTTATTTCAAGTACACTCTTGAGACAGTTTGGATTATTGTCTCGAGTTGCCCGGTTCCAAAATGTCATTACTATGAAGTAGAACCGGCAAGAAACTTAATACCCAAATGTTTTATAGCATTCCACAATGCGAGGCCTTAGTGGGCAAAGCGTATTCTACGTACGTATCTTCTTACTATGGCAGTATTTTTAGGGCAAAATTTATGACGGCTAGATATCCTTTTGATAAGTCTCAACCTTCTTTTCTACCTCTGTTCCTACAAATCGAGAGATCCTTACAGAAAATCTATGAGCGTCTCATAAAAATGAATCCACTCCCAAGAATTTAGTTTGATAGCTATCAAGTATAAAAATGTCCATGAATCCTGGACACAATACTGACTGCACGGATAGCCGAGTGGTTGAGGTCATCACGCCAAACCCACTTTACGCGACGTGTCGCGGCTTCGATCCCCGCGTAGGATAAGTATTTGTGTGATCCACGAACGCTTGTTCTGAGTCTGGGTGTCTTTGGGCATGTGAATTTATAAAACCCCTCGCCATGCAAGAAATTAATTCCTTAATGCGAGAGTCGTTTTTTTATTTAAATGTACAAGAATGGACCAAGAATCCTGGCCTACACAATACACTGCATCAAGATCTAAATAATGCCCACTCCCATATATCTTAGTTAGCTATCTACGCAGTAACGGTCAGACAAGTTGTTATCATGTAGTCAGCTCTGAATTACAATGAGGATCTATCATGTCACCACTACTTGTACTAATAGCTTGATATTTCCACCTCTGCGAATGTAGCCCAGAAAATGCAGATATATGCTGAATCAGGCTAAAATCATCGCATGCTATCTGTGTATGTTTCTTAGCTCTTGACGTTGAAACGGCTAGACCGACACCTTTGATTAACACCGGCGTTTATCCGACTTTGTTAAAGAAGGGTGATGATTTTCAGCTATAAGCCGTGAACAACAGCTGTATTTTAATAACGTAAAACAGATTCGTTATTCCCCTGGGCTGCCCGCTAGAAACCGAAAATTTCACAAGGAACACAAGGAAACATAAAACCGAAATAAAAACTATCCTATTAGTTAATCCTGGTTACAAAATATCTGTATACAAAGAGAAAGTTTAGTTCCGTCTTAATCCATTCAGTGGTATTTGCGGAAAGAGGAACAAAGATAAACTATATACTATACTAGCTGTTGCGCGCGACTTCGTCCGCGTGGTTAGAAGATATAAGTTAGGAATTTTTGAACGGAAGCCCTCGAAGATGAATCATTTTTCCTGGCTTTTCTGCATTTTCCATTGTATCTTCGCTTCTATTAGTCGCAGCGTGATGTTATATAGCCTAAAACCTTCCTCGATGAATGGTCTATTCAACACAAAGCAACACAGAATTTTTCAATTTGAACCCGTAGTTCCTGAGATTAGCGCGTTCAAACAAACAAACAAACTCTCCAGCTTTATATATTAGTATAGAAGTATAGATTAAACTATACTAAAAAAATCCTAAAAATACTGACAATATACTAATCATTTGTCTATAGGCTCAGAATGTTTATAATTTATGATATAGGTCAGGAATTCTTTACACATTGTTTACACTTGCTAGTAGATCTCATGTAATATAATCCTTTTGCTTCTATGGTGTTACATTTGCATTGCGTAATTCGAATTAGTCATGTCTGTAATTCTAGACGTGTCTGATCAGGACAGTTGAGCATGTTCAAATTGTAGCAATGGTGGAAACGGAAATTAGAAGGTTTGATAGTATAGTGCTAAGACTGTCGGATTCGGGATTGCCATGAAAATGGTCTCTAGTACGATCTTTGGGAACGAACTCATATACAGGACACGACTCCCGAATAAAGGAAAAGTCGAAGTATTAGCAAACATTCAAGTCACATGCCCAAAAACACACAGACTCAGGACAAGCCTTCGTGGATCATACCAATGCTTGTCCTATTCGGGGATCGAACTCCCGACACATCGCGTTAAGTAGGTTTTCGTAGTGACCCCAATTAATTGGCTGTCCACGCAGTCACTTATTTACAATTCTATTACTTTTTAGACATATTATTTACTTTAAAGTGATTTTTTATAAGTAACTTTTAACTATATCTTACTTAAAAATTAAACATTTTTAAACGTTTTATTTCTCTTTTCCTCTTCTAACTTTCAACTAACCAATCCAACCCAAACCCTAGTTCGACAATAGTTGGCCATAGTAAAAACTGATCACTTTAAACTGTGTCCAAATAATATGAGGACTACTTAACCATCATTCATATGTTCCCAATTGTGTCCCCCCACATTGTCACAGCGCCGACACTGCAGTCCAGACACTTGCTGGATTTGTACGCTGCGCAAGCGCTGCATTCCAAATTTAAAGTTTAAATTTTTATTTAACGGTTTAATATTTTGGCGGGAATTGTAGAGGGTTAAAATGGCCGTTTTTCTCCGCGTTCGACGCGTTGGTAACGCTTTTTGGTGAGTTTTTGGTTTATTTAAATTTTGGTGATAATTTTCTTCTGTTTTTTTTCTTTAATTATGCGTATTCTTAAATTGGTCCCTGTTTAAGTAAATATTATAAATAACAAATTTCTAATACCTTGTTCTGTTAAAAATTTAATATTTCTGAATTGGTAATAAAATAATTTAGCTTCAATATCGAGGTTTATTTCACGCTAATTATTTATTACAACACTTGACCCTTCCTCCAAAATAGCAATTAACGAAAATTACCTCTACAAAATTTAAACAAAAAAAAGAAGTTAAGAAAGAAATCATTATCAGTTCAAACTATACCCAGTCAGCAAAAACTGGTTCATACTAAATTCTATTACAATAAATCTTGCTTGAAACGGGCCATAGTTGTTAACTTCCGTACATTCTGACATGTAACACAGCTCTTAACAAAACAGCACAAGGTTCATATTCGACTGCCTCCTACTAAATTGCAATGGTCTTCCCTTCGCGTGGATAATTTAACATGTGACTAAGTAGTCCTGTTGTGTGACAATTTGTGATCTAGATTACGTATTTGATAAAAGGGAAATTATCCGGAAAGCGAAAACTTTGATGGCCGTTGGTTTAAGCTAAAGGTCCTAGGTTCATATCCTGGCACGCAGCAATGTCTTTTTTGACATTATGTGCTGAACGAAGTAATTTATCACGAGGTAAAAACGGTGGTCAGGTCAGATAAGCAGTCGTTTCTTGTAAAACACTGGTACTTAGCTGCTTCCACTTAGACTGGAAGAAGACCCCAACATAGTTGGGAAAGTTTACGATGATAATAATGTATATTTAACAATACACTCGCAAAATAAGTAGCAATACGTATTTTTGACATCCATCCATAGACCACGTGGCTGAACGATCTATTAAAATGAATTGAACTCTTGAAGGCATTCAATTGTCTAATCGCAGTGGTGAAAACTAGATTGTTCTCGTAACGATGGGATTGGATGGGATTGTGCTGTTCAAGGTCCTAATTAGAGGTTCCTGTTTGTGACAAGCGTCTTAAGAGGCAGAATGGTTTTGACCCGACTGCGGTAGAAAGAGGGTTATGTGTTTCAAATGATGATGTTTGTTTTCGATCATTCGAGGAGCTTGCGGCTAAGATATAACTCATCCCAACGCACAAGTTGATCGTTCACAGGTTAAGCTACGCTTGATATGGTCAGTAAGGAGACAGGTGACCATTGTCATAAAGCGTTCATCCGTGTTTCGGAAGGCACGTTAAATTGTGGGTCCCGACTGTTATGTCATTACTACGTCTTAACTAAGGGGTATCGTGTTGCCCAGGTAACCGGGCTAAAGAGGTCGGATAGGCAGTTGCTCCTTGTAAAACACTGGTACTAAGCTGCATACCGTTAGACTGGAAGCCGACTCCGATATATTTGGGAAAAGACTAGGATGATGATGATGGTTTCGATTATAGGCAAAAATGTTTAGTCTAGGCTAGATCTTTTAAATGGAATGATAACAAAAATATCTTTCTAGACTCTTGCCTACGAATGTTATGACATTACTACGTCCTATTGTATGTCATGTTTGAAAAATATAATATCATTGTGTAACTATAAAATGTATTGAAGCTGATATACTAGTACCTTGCTGGTCGTGATACATTGCTGGCTGTGATACATCAATTTTGGTAGCAGAGCTGCGCGCCTACGCAATGTATTGCGAATTACTATAATTTTCGCTTAGTTTGAATGAGCCCCTATATCCCACTAATATTATAAACGCGAAAGTTTGCAAGGATGTATGGATGTTAGTTACTGTGTTACAAAAACCATTGGATAGATTTTAACGAAATTTGGTAGATAGATTTTTTCGTCGATTATATGTTCCCGTGGGATTCAACCCTGTGCTTAAAGCTTAATTAGCCAACGGTTGTTCAGGTTGTTCTTTTAGTTAGATAAAGAAAGACGGAAGAGACGTTAGTGACGTTTGTGCGAGGTTTAACGCAAGTCTGACGCGTCACCTATGTAATGGACAATTCTTGAGGGCTTATGCCCAGACATAGAAAGACAGCGGTCAACCTTAAAGCAGCCCCTTTCTTTTTGCGTCAGGGGTTAACAAATCCGCGGCGGGTACGGTGTAGCAATGCTGTGCATTTCCACGTGTCGGCAACAAAACGCGGCTGACGTCCATGAGGTTTCCTCGCCTAACAAAACCAAAAAAGGGTTTAACAAATATATTTACATAGCAATTAGCAAGATATTAACAAAGTTTTATGGACAGAATGGCGTCCGTTTTCTTTCTGTGTGAATATAATCATAATTAAGATGGCGACTGGGGTTAAATGATTGCTCATTTAGTTTCATTTATCGTCCTTGCCATCGGCTTGTAAATTAACGTATGAAGGACTTGCGATATTGATATTATAATATATTAATGTATGTCTGTCTATGTTTGTCTGTCGTAAGTTATATTTGGTGGTATAAAATACGCAAAGACTTTTCTCCAGATGAATCCCCTGAATTTAGAAACTTTTGCCCCTCAATACTTTTTAATACGCCCGCCGATGTTAATCAAACATGTCGAAGGACACTCGAACATAACTCACCTTCAACACAAAACAAATATAATTGTAATGGTTCAATTTGTTTGCGAGTTTTGTAGTCACAGACATGTCAAACTTATTACACTACTATTTAGGGCATGAATCTATTATAGATCTATTAAATAAAACCTGCTAGGTTAAATAGGCAAACGAAACACGTTTTTACCGACGCGAGGTTAATAAAAATAATGTTCATCAAATGTGTGAAGATTACTTTTATATTTGACTAGTTACTTGTTTATGATTTTCCACTGTCATATACGAATTAGATTATTGATTTATTTTATTCATTTGAAAATATTTTCGAAATGAATGCAAAATACAGGTGTTATAATTTCCTACCTGTCTGTTTTCCACATTCAGAAAAATATGAATGAGAACAAAGGTTTCTTATTTTTAGTCTTTAGCCAATCACGAACACAAATCCTAATGTGCGAAATGTAAGTAATTGTTCTCGCACCATCTCGCTCGCACTTATACCATCCTCAAACGCACGAGCAAGACAAAAAGTGTACCAAATTAATTCCCAAACATAATACGTATGTTAAAACGGCTATTACACAGACTAATTTCTTTATTCCAGATCTTTAAGAGACTGCTATCGTCATAGAAAGAGACAGACTTACGCGAACTAGCTAAGAGAGAGGAAGACAGCTGTATCCTCGCCGCTGCTACTTCGAATATTAATGGAAATCATTGGAACAGTCGATTTGAAACTGGTAATGAAGAAAAGTCCGGTTGTTAAGAAGACATTATTGTGACTTTAGAAGTGTATTTTGAAGATCGGCTCGTCTTTGTTAATGGTGAGTACATTTGCTATTGTATGAAAAACCAGCGCTGTTGTGCCTGCGTGCGCGAGGCACAGCATTTATGCTGAGCGCTGTCCCTTTTTCACAAGGTGGCGCAAATGCGTATTTAAATGTCTGTTTGTTCTGTCATTAGTTTTATTTGTTTTATTGCTTTTGCGTCGTTTGCGATAATAAATGGTTTTTCTTTCTTCTTCTTTCTATTGGTCTTTTATAACATAGATACCAGCTGTTGCAAGCGGCTCCACCTGTTACAAATAGAAAATGATCGCAATGGAACATGAAATCGGGATAAAACTATCCTGTGTTTAAGGCAAAAATTATCTGTGTCAAATTTCGTCCAAATCCGATTTTGGTTTTTGCTTGAAGGAGTAAAAAACATCCATCCCATTAAGGTTTTTTGTACACCAGAAATTCCCTTGAAATATTTTATACAGAAAAACATCGTTTACCCGGGTAGCTACAATAATTATCCATAAAAAACGAATGAACATAATTACCTTTTCAAGTAAACCCTGAAACGCGAATCCAATTAACGACCCAGAGGCACTCCCATCATACTATCCCTTATAAGCCACACCTTCAACACCATTGTCCATTCTACCATTCTCCTATTCTATCATTGTCCATTAAAGTCCATGGTTGCGCCCTTGCATGATGTCATGACTTCATGAATGAGGCACGTGCTAGCCATCAGACATCAGATCCTTATCTCATAAATAGTTTTGTAGATCCTAAGGCCAAGTAGTATTCTTATTTTAGCATCTAAAAGTAATAGTGTATTTACAGTTAAATAAATAAATAAATGCGGACAACATCATATACATTGTTCTTAACCCAAAGTAAGTTGCTAAAGTACTTGTGTCATGGAATTCAGATACAATGAACGGGCCAAAACACCCAGACCCGAGACAATGTAGAAATGTATGTTTTTACATTGGCCCGAACAGGGATCGAACCTGGGACCTCAGAGCTACCGACACCTTGAAACCGGTGTGTACGCCACTCGACCACGGATCATGTGCCCTTATCTCAATTTTTCATCTGGACAGCACGTTTTCTTCTTCCATATCTTTCAATCTAATCTTCCATTCTTTAACTTTACAGTACGTGTTTATAATTAGGATAATGTAGTTTATTTCATCATGATAATGTTATATCTCTTTTGACTTAACTTTAGCACGGATATTAGAGTAGGGAACGTGTCGCGGGTCCGATCCCCGCGTAGGACAAGCGTTTGTGTGTTCCACGATTCGTGGACCACGAATGCTTGTTCTGATTTTGCGAGTCTAACTGTATCTGACTTAAACGTTTGTGTACTCTCAGACAAAAGTATTAAATTTCTTACTGCGCGAGTCGAAAAAAACGCCAGATAGTTTTTTTTTTATATTTATTATTTTTAATCAGAGATAAGATGATAAAAGCACGTGTTCATATCAAAATGAATCCGGTAATTATTGATGGCTATCTCATTAATAAATAACCATTCTTGTTATTATACCTTGGCGACTGAGTATAAACCGCCCGTCTACCTCTTCTTTTTGCATGGTGAATGTACAACATGATGTCAGTTTGAATCTCCCGTAAGACTTGGCTTAACACAGCCTTGAGAAAATTATCAGGTGTTGCCGTTTCTTAATAATGTTTACTTTTACCGTTTTTGGTTTTTGGTTTTTGTAACCATAGGGTATAAACGGATCTTTATTATTAAGGTACCGCTGTCTGTCCGTTCGTCTGCCACCAGGCTGCAACTCATGAACCGTTAACATTCGACTATTTTGCCGCTAAACGTTGATACGGTCATAAATGGGAGACGAAAAAATGTACACTCTCGAATTGATTTATCACCCAACTGATTTAAAATCAGTTTAAGCAATCTAAAACTACTTGTTAACCGCCCCATTTACAAAATATTTTTCAGTAAATACTCAAAAAACAATTTGCAAACATATTTCTTGCCTTAAAAATTCGTTACTTGGACACTGCGAGCGCTGTTTAATTGCTTCCAATAAATATCAATTAAAATGATTGTGGAGACTTCTACATGATTCTGTTTACTGATTGGTCTCAATTGTCGTGGGGGGTTCTGACGACGGAATCTTACAGATTCGATACGGATTAGTGGAAAATTAAGGTGTTAAATGTTGTCCAAAGGACTGTTCACAGCATTTTTTTATATAGCCCATGTCTATTGGGAAAAAGCCTCCCCGTTTTCTTCCAGACATCTCTTTCGCGATTTTTGGGCCACGTGCGCCCCGCATGTTTAACGGCACGGATAGCCGAGTGGTTTTGGTCACCACGTCAAACCCACACTGTGCTTGGATGTCGACATTCCTTGGCTTTAATCTAGGTGTAAGACTAGAATAGCCTGTGGTCTACAAATGCGTGTCCTGAGCCTGGGTGTATTGTACGAATGTTTGTGAAACCCTCTCGATACATGGATCAAATTCCTTAATTCAGGATGTGTTTAAAAAAAAAAATCCCAATCTGCCTTTCAATTCTTTATCCGTTTGAACCACTCTCGAGTTTTCGTCTGGTACCTGTCGTTATCTTTATCTAACGCATAAGACATCTGATAATGTTGCAAACAGTTTTTTGTAATCTAAAATAAATGACAATATGATTATGTTATGTGCGTGTATTTTGTTTGGTATTTCTGATGTTGACAAATGAATGATTGAAGACAGGGACGGTGAAATCTCGGTAGGCCTAGCATGAGATGGGAAGATGGTTGAAAATATAGCATTGATAGAAGAGGGTAAGGGTGCGAAGGAAAAGAGAGAAGAGAATGGCGTAAACAAAGGAAGGCCTGTGGCCGCAAAAGGGTTAATTTGTTGATATTGATCTGAAAGATTAGAAAGCTCAGCACATGTGCTTAAAAAAATTATGAGTAGCAAGATATTGAATCGTTTTTTTTGGGAACAATTAATAAAATAGTAGTCTATTAAATCCAGGTACCTCAAGTACTCACCGATTCAGCTTGAATTTAAATTTGAACGCTGCATGGATAAGCCGAGTGGTACAAGTCACAACGGCGAACTCAGTGCGCACGAACTTCGCGGGTTCGATCCCTGCATAAGACATGACTTCTGTTGTCTGCCCATGCAGTTTGTGCAGCCTTGCTTGTTCTTGGTCTAGAGCTTTCACATGTGAGTTGAATATATGTGGAATCTGTCCAATCATTTATAATGTTCTTTTTTATACGAAAAGAAACAACTTTTGGTCGTCATGATCTGGCGGTTTAAAAAAATCTCGAGCATAATGTGACTTTTGAAAAATCTAGTAATGTTCGGAATTTTCTGTAGACACTAAGACGACCCAATCATAAGAATCGCTTCTTTATTTATTTATTTGGATTTCCAACAAGAATAACATAATACAAGCATACTTACATGTGTAGCATATTAAACAATATTCTATGCTTTCTTATTTATAATTATTATAAATAAGAAAGCATAGAATTATTATTTTATGTTTATTTTCTTATTTTAGAATTTATCTAAAAGGCATTTGTTCATTACGCGGAAAATTCGGAAAATACAAAGATGTTCGTCCTCTATAGTGATTTTCCTATTCGTTTTTGGGTAACAATAACAATCGCTAATCAACTTGTTTATCAGAATAGATCAAATGTGTGCAAAATATTGTTTGATTGCGTGACGTGCTGATTGAATGCACCTTGTATCTGGGTTCAAAGTTTACAGGGGGGTCATTCCCAATTGTACTCGGTTATTTTTGGCATTCGCAATACTGTCAAAGTCAATTTCGATCAATTTAAAAAAGAGCAGTGCAGAACCATCGTGTAAGACACTGTACCCATCATCCGAGGCATCTTGACCCGCCGATTGAATGACCCTGCGCGAGCCAAGTGGTCCCAATTCCCGACATCCACACTCGGTTCGTTCCAGTCTACTATTGGCCAGCGAATTAATGACAATATTGCGTACTTATTCGTATGACCGTCTACGTTTGCCCGTCAATTTAGCAATAGACGCTGGTCGCCACGTCCGCGCGCACCGGCCGCCACCGCTAATTTGATTTGAATTTCGGAAATTCGTGCTACCTCGGCTCCCGCGCAATTTCGTTCTTTTTTTTAAATTGTCGTTATCGAATTAAAAATGGTGGATTGAAATGATTTATTTGAAAGACGGGGATGGCAGAGGTGACAACTTGTACATGAGTTTCGCCAATATGGCTTTGTAAAGGAAATTGTGCTGGAATATTCGGACCTCTTTGAATGTGTTATGAATTCATGTGTTTTGGACTCGAGATAAGGTGAGCCATGTGGATTGACGTGTTTTTTTTTTAAGTGGAACCGTTTGGTTTTTTCTGAGGTATTTTCTTTTTTATTTTACTTTGTCATTGATTTCCGGGTGTCGTTAGAAAAGGTAACTTATGAGAAGAAATCTTTATTACTTTTATTTTTAAAGCTGCGTTTAATTATTTTCACATTACGTAAAAAATAGCGTGTAAAAATAGCTTACATTTAACAGTAGGTATATATTCTTCTAACGTCGTGTTCATCAAGCAAAATTATCCTCTATATTCCCATCACCATATAAATCCTACTAATATTATAAACGCGACAGTCTACATGTACGGATGTATTGATGTTTGTTCCTCTTTCACGCAAAACCCCTGAACGGATTTAGACGAAACTTTATACACAGATAGATTATAACCAGGATAGTTTTCTTCCCGATTTTATGATTCCGTGGGATCATTTTCATGTAGCGAGCAGGCCCACGGGCAACAGTTAGAAAAACTTAAAAAGGAATATTCATGAAAGCGAATTCATCCAAAACGTGATTCAGATTGTATATTTTCAATTTAACAGCGAAATCTTCTCAGAACTGAATGAAATTGATGTTCTTAATTGGAGAGACTGCGGTTTTTACGCCACACAAATTAATTTGGAAAATGTTTGTTGAATTTTGAAGTATCTTGATAACAGTAGGTATATGATGTTTTGATGGAAATTCTTGTGGAATCTGAGTATGGAATCCGGTACATTATATTATCTATACTCATCATATATAAAGCTGAAGAGTTTGTTTGTTTGTTTGTTTGAACGCGCTAAACTCAGGAACTACTGGTTCAAATTAAAAAATTCTTTTTGTGTTGAATAGACCATTAATTGAGGAAGGCTTCAGGCTATAAACCATCACGCTGCGACTAATAGGAGCGAAGATACAATGGAAATTGTGAAAAAGACAGGGCAGGTATAAATCATAACTTATATCTTCTACCCACGGGGACGAAGTCGCGGGCAACAGCTAGTTTAAAATAATTCAGTAAAGATTTACAACTTAATTTTTGAATCTCTCTTGGTTCACGGAAAGAAAAACCAAAGACAAAAAAAAATCTTTAAACAAAAGGAGAGATATAAAGGAAAACTTATACTAGGTTTTCAAGCTCCAACGACGTTGGATTTCGTTACAGCGTAGTCGAGATTCCTATTTTCTTTACTTTACCTACATTCATTCTCAAAGTCATAAACTTTCTTTGAAGTACCTAGAATTTCGTTTCGATTAATTTTCTTCTTACGATAATTTATGTCTAATAGCTCACCCGGCAAACATGGTTTTCCTTAACAATATTTCTAGGGTAATGGTGTAGAAAAAAAATACTACATAACAATAAAACAGATTCAGGGATCACTCAGGAATATAGAATAATAGCCGATTTTCAGACTTACTTAACATATGCATATAAAATTTTATAAAAATCAATTAGCCGTTTACACGAAGAAGTATTTTACCAAATTATGAGAATATACTTTTATAAGTATGAAATCCTTATTAGTTTTTTCAGTCTAGTCTATTTTCTAGCCTAGCGCTTCGGTTACACTGTCAAGCGCATTCAAAAACTTATTACCAACATTATTTTTCTATTCGAGTGATTTATTTTCATTTAAATTGAATAAATTCAATCGGTTCCTAATTTGCCTCTACAAACCCAAAGTGCGCATTAAATTTAAACATGAAAAATTTTATATAGTAGTACCTATAAATGTATATAGGGTGTGTTATATCCGTTGTCTGCAATATAATGCTTCCTTTTTGTTGACAAATCAATTTGTGTAGCGTAGGGCGGTTGATTGGCATGAGATCAAGGCCAAGTACCAGCTGTAGGTACTGAATACACTTTTTCTATGGTATTGTGAACATTGACTGTACGGTTAGCCGAGCCGTTGAGGTAACCACGTAGGTTGCCTGCTAAGCACCATGTATCGCGCGGTGACGATCTCTGTGTAGGACAAGGATTGGTATGATCTGCAAATGCTTTTCCTGGGGCATGTTGCTTAAATGTTTCTGAAACCCCCAATTCAATTGAATTCAAAAATAGGTTAACAAAGCAAGCGATCTTCAAATAATAATATTCAATTTCGTCTTTTATGCGTTTAACAGTATCTTTTTCAATAGTTTCCTTTCCATAAAAATATTTTCCGATGAATTAATATTTCGACTGCAAACCAATCGATTACCAGTCGAATCCGCAAAACTATTTGAAGAACCACCATCCTTATGAAACAAAACTTTCTCAACAACAATATTTATCACTACAATAAAATTGTCCAGTCCACACATTGGTCGCGGACACGTGTGCCATCAATTGTTTGCTCGTTGTAAAGGCGCGTGCAAATAAGATTGGTGTCCAAGGCCTCTCTTAAGTGAATTATTTCCTCTCCATCGCACAGACCTTAAGGTATACTGAGGAACCAGACTCCTTATATTATTCTTCTTTAGAAGCGGATGCCACTCGCCGACATCCTAATTTTTGGACATAGACCTAGTTGAGGAAATTTGCCAATTTTTGGATTTGATGAGTTTTTGTGGTTATTTTTTTTGGGTCGTGAGAAATGATGATTTTAAGCTAAAATGTAATTGGCGTGAATAATGGGGTAGATTTTTGCCAATTTCCCATAAAATTTGGTTGCGAGAGCACGTTTGAAAAATAATTTTAAATCTTCATTAATTTGAGACATCAGACCTGAGTTTGTATCGACATTTCTTCTTAGAGTAGTCAGGTAGCAAATGTCGAGTCCAGCTTTCTTAAATAAAAAAGACCTACCTAAAAGTCTTATTAATATCCTACTTATATGAGTCCATATCTACACTACTACCTATCCTTCTTAAACAAAAACGCCCTTCTTCACCCACTTTTTGTGGTTCAAATATACTCGTTTGCGCCACTAACGCTCTACTTGATTTTGAAACCCCTAAAAACACGATACTGACTTTGCAGATAAAAGCAGCCATTAATACCAATAATTCTCTTTCCAGGAGCCGTAGTACACCGACCCCGCCAGAAGGCCGCCTGCTACAACGTAGAATCGGAAGGTTCCCCAGTCGCCACTTGTGACCCATGGAGACCATTCTCGCCCAGCCCACATATCTGATCGGAAACCGCTTCACGAAGAAAACCTTCCCTGGCCGAGTGCCACACATACAATATCATCTCTGTCGCTCGAACACAAACATGCTTCTTAAAATCGAGAACGAATTACTACAGAGTCACCGTCAGAGAGAGACAACCGGTATCAAAAAGTTATACAACTCGTTCTTCGTCCTATTTTAACGTATTCGCTAGTTTTCTACCCCTCATCATCATTTCATTCATCATCCAGTGACTTTTGTGCAGTGGCATGGCCGTTTTGTGATGGAATTTTATTCGGAAGAAAAGGACTATATTATGAATGATACTCGTAAAGAGGATAATTACACTTGGGAGTCTAGTGTGAGGCTGGCTTTGGTGGGGAGGGAGGAGGAGCTAGGGATGTACCTCGAGGAGCGGGAGGGGAGGAAGCGGAAGTGGGCGGGGGAGGGGAAGATGATGCGGAGGGACGACAGCGAGGAGAAGGAGCAGCGGAAGGTGCCGCCCAAGAAGGTTATTGGTGAGTATTCACAAATTTATCGAACATACTTTTAGGATGCATGCCACAAATAATGTATGGCAAATGCAATAGACCGGACAGAGTGGACAAATCTAAGCGAGGCCTTTGCCCTGCAGTGGAACAGTAAAGGCTGAATAAAAAATAAGTTCGTAGGGGTTAGAGCACGTCGATGTAGACTATAAAACTGTGTACATAAAGTATATAATCGTTTCACAAAAATTCAAATAAATTTTGAACTTAAAAATGAACAGTTTTAAAGTCTGTTTTCGAGTGACAAAGAAATCCCTAAGCTGAGTCAATATCCCGCCGCCCTAAGTCTCAAAAATTCAAACTTTATTTCTTTAAGATCCTTCTATTATTAAGGATAACATTTTTAAAGCACTATTGAGTCAGTCAATATTGTCAGTGTCGATCTCAATGTGTATTTGACGCTACTGCACACTTTAATGTGTGAAAGATAGTCAATGTTGAATTTTAAGTGATTAAGGCTTGTATTACATGTGTCATTGTAGAGAACTATTCTATCGTCAATGGCGTACGTACATGGAGGACAAACAAAATCAACTTTAAGACAGTTATACGTATCGGTCGCTACTTTAAACCTCAGCAATAATAGGGATGATGACAATTTTTTTTTGCAGTGTCCGTCTTGTAGTTTTTTGTATAATAATGGATACGTTGTGGCGACGCACCCTAAACAGTCGCGTGAAGTAGGTGCATCCTGGCGCAGCGCGTTGGCTGTACGCCCCGCCATTCTGCGCCCACGCACGCCCTCTCGCGGCCGTTGCAGGGACGGCGCATCCGCCATCGCTCGGTCGCGTCCGGCAGAGCGACACTGTCTACGACGGCGAATGCACGCTCAAATCTGCTCCGCATTAACCACGCTCGTCTACTACAACGTATTTTTTAATTTGTCCCGCAAACATAAATTGACCAAATTACAGGGAATGAAACTTGCGCGTGACGTCACGATTGAGTATAAATTTTACTCTATCTTTACGTCACAAACTTTAAAGCAGTTAATCTTTGTCAATTCTAGTTTGTCTGAAAAAGGAAGAAATACGTGTCTCATACTTTTCAATTATCTAACTGAGGGACTAATGAGATTTTTCCTTTTTTACCCAGACATCATCCCTATTAGCACTAATTTTAATAAAACACCTGCCGAAACAATCTCAGAATCCAGGCATACAGTTACTATAAATAAAATATATTATATAATATTTATGCAAGTGTTTCCAAAGACACGCTTGTTGACAAAAGACTGCCAATCACCGATGACTTGACAGAGATTATTCAAATACAGACGAGACATTGATTTTACAAGATTTTGTGCCTAAATGCAAAGACCAAAAATTAATATTCAACGAATTTAGCAAATTATTGTTCCGTCAGAGCTAGCTAGCTAACAAAAAAAAGATAGGATTTTTATTTTATTACTTAAACAAAATGATGCGGTAACTTGAATTCTTAAAATCAAAATAATACTCATTTATTTAAATAAGGCTACTAAGTAGCACTTTTTGAAGGTCTGATTACATTGGACAGCACCCAGTCTCGCCCACCCTGCACCGCTTTCTAAGTGCTCTTGTGTGAGAGAAGAAACGGCGCAACAAACTCCCCAGCAGGGGTGGTCCTCGTGTGACGTCATTTATCGATACACTTTTTACCGACAAGTGACGTTATTAGCCCCCACTAATTCAGAAATATACGGAACCTTTCTCAGACTTTTTATTAATTTAGGGAAATCTATAATACATACAAAAAATCTAACTAGTGCGTACTAGATAGTTTTTTTTTCTAAAATATCCAATTCTTTTTAACCATTGTGTATATTTATATTATATATTCATTTTATCTAAATGACTTGCATTAGTTAATATTACCAGTTTATTTTATCTTTGACCCTTGCTATAACCAAGTAAACACACCCCTTGATAACCTGATTATAATTCGTACTGTTTTTAAGCGAATCTTTAACAAATTATTAAAATAGCCACGCCCATAATTTTGATTGGTGTTTTCCGTTTCAGTTATTTGAAAGAGGCGGTTTTAGGTATATTACTAAATTTTATACGTAGTAAAATGTAATCAGTAAATTATGAAGCTTAAGAAATATTCATAAAACGTATTTGATTTTGTTTGATTTTATAATTACATTGAATATTACCTACTTAAAAAAAAGTCATGTATTTTGTTGACTACTAATTGGTACTTATTGAACATCAGCATAACAAACTAGATAACACCCTGATGTTTCTTGTTTTTCGAGTCGAGAAGACAAACATCGAAACCCAAAGCGCTTTTATTTAAAGCAACCATATTTCTGACCACCACTGCCCATTTATCAAGTAATAGAGTATTTCTTTATCCGGAGAGACTATCGCATCGACATTAGAAATAATTTTTGTTGTAAAAGCGTGTCACCTCGCCATATGGCTTAGACCAATCTCTCGTTTCCACAACTAAGCCAGTCTTTTAAGAGATAGCTAGGTCCCTAAATGCAAGATCTAAGAGCTATACAGGATAGTATTGTATGCTGTAACTATAAACCTTGTTTACTTTGCCAGTACCCATCTTTATTGAATCCTCGTGACGGACTCCTGGGTCGCAGGAAGGACGACATATACTATACTAGTCATGCGACATAAGTGAATTATGACTTGTTGGACTAACAATGAAGGGGACTGAAGTCCAAAACCCTAGTCTAGTCTGAAATGTAGCTACATTCTGAAGACAAAGATGAACTAGTTTTAGGACTAAAGTATTTATTCCTATAGTATTTGCAGTACGATAAAGAGATTTCATTGAAAATAAAATAATGTAATGCCAGCCTAGATACGTCTTACTCCTGGGCACAGGTCTCTTCCTGTAAAGGAATAATCCACAACGAAGTTACAGGGGGTCGAAAATGGTCTGAATTGCTTCGAAAAAAGGATGGTACGGCCGTGACGCTTTTTTGCTCGACTTGGTGGGGGCCGTGCCCCCAGATTTGAGCACTGATCACCACGGTAGCTCACTGCAGGTTGGCGATTTTGGATTATAATATTTGGAATCCAGTTTGCCTCACTCAAGTTAACCTCACAAGTCGATTATCATCTCCGTGTGTGACTGCAATTTGTGTTTGAGTTTCAAAGCTCTAAAGAAAATACCGAGGTACCTATATGAATATTTTAAAACATACTGATTAAAAGGCAGTTTAGGCCTTGCAATTGCGTGGAATTGCATCATTTTTTATTATTAAAAACGTTCAAGTTAATTCATAAACAAAACCTTACCTAATCAGGTCTTTCAGGACTGAAGTTTCTCATAGTCTGGAAACTGAGAGTTCATAGAGCGGAGATAAATTAACCGAATTCTAATACAACAGTTTGTCGCCGTGTTAGCTCATGATTTGGGACTCCGTTTGGTTCCGAAACTAGGCAGTCTATACCGTATAACCGTGCGTGAATAAACTTCCTACTAACTTTAACAAATAATCAGAATCCGTTTCACGCAAGTTATTTAACACTATTCTGTTATGAATAAAAACAGCCTCTGAGAAGCAATCAAACAAAAAGCATAATACTACAACAAATAAACTTAATCTGTGTCATACTGATAACAAATTAATGATAATATAATGAGCTATACGACAAACAGTGTCCGGAGCTACCTCGCGACTGTCGAACGTGGTCGACTTGCGATTTGTCGCGTTTGTGTGTGTGTCTGTGCGTTTTGTCGTGTGTCGCTGCGATTAGTCGCGCGTTGTGTGTTTGCGTTTGTAGATATGTAGTGTGTGTTGAATAGTGTTAATGGTATTGTAAGGATATTGTATTTTTGAGGTTTTCTTTGTGTTGGATAACTTTTTTACGTTTGATATATCTCTGTTGATAGTTAATATAAAATATGATTGTTGGTTTGTATTTGCCAATAAAGTCTATTATAGTTATTGAATTAACAATGATACTAGTCTGTGAATGACCCACTGCTGGGCAAGGAACTCATCCCATATGAAGGTGCTTAGATTGAGTACAGGCAAATGTCAGCATTAATTGTAGATTTAAATGTGGACAAACAAAGAGGATTTAAACTTTTGTGTCATTATGTATACATGAAAATTTGATTTGTACTTTTTACTGCCGACACTATTTATTGCGTAATCTACAAGAAAGTATTGTGAACAATTTTAAATAAATTAAACTTAACTAATATTTACATTTTTAAAATGTTATAAATATAAAAAGAAAAATATACATTATTTACACAGCGTCAGAAAAGACATCCTCATCCCTGCCAAAATCAGGAAACGTGCCCAGAAGGCTGGCTGCATTGCCACGTTGTATGGCAATGCTAATTCTTTGGGCAAAACGTTATTATGCGATAAAACATACGTAATTAAAAAAAAAACATCTTTTGCCCTTGGTTTAGAAAAACTGTTAAGACCAACAGAACCTATTTCAACCAAATCGATTAATCGTTTTAGGTCTGCAAAACAAATAAGCAAACGAAATTCGCATTATTAGTGACTTCGGAAGAATCCATAACATCTAACTTACTATTTGTTTTAAAAAGTTATCCAACCTATTTACAGATCTTTAAAATGAGGTTTTAAGATTTCATTACACTTCCCGTAAACCGAAATAATCAATTTTACTGGTTCTTAGATCCTAAAAATAATTTATACAAAATGATCACAAAATCCGATTTGGTTTCACCTCAAAATTCTACAAATTGAAATAATTACTTGCACAATATTTATTTTATGGAAAAAACAATTGACAAAAACTTGACAACACAACCTGACAACACAATCAGGAGTTTTGATGACAACTGTAGTAGACATTAATTTTTCTTTTGTTAATCCCAAACTCGATATTCTTTTCAATTCATTTTCATTGAACTTAAAAATTAGGTTACAATTATGAACCCTGTCTAGACAGGGTTCATAATTGTAACTTAATTTCACACAGCATCATTTAGGAGAGGAGGACGAGTTATATTTAACAGTGCAACGTTATATATTAGCTTTAAGTATAACTTATTGCCAATATTTATTTAACCTAAATAAGAATTTAATCATACCGGGTAACCGCCGTCCGATTTCCCCAGAGTCAAAAACTGTATCCATGCAATTATTAAATAATAGACCTATAAGGGTTGCTGTTAAATATTAATTATAGTTCCATTCTTCGGGGAAATATAAGGGGCTATTACAAGGTGTATTTTTATACCAAAATCATTAATTTAGTTGATAGTGGTCAAATCGTGAAGGGATTGATATTAAAAGTCAAAATTGCTGTGATTGGAAAAAAAAATTGACGACCAAAATATTCTCTTTGAATTATTAGACTACGGTAAAAAATCTTGTCTGCTTTAAAAAAATAGTATGCACAGATTCCTGTACCTTAGCTATAAATTAAATGTCATTTTGTGTCAGTAAAATTGAAGATCACTCAGAAAGAAAAACTAAAAAATATTAACAAAAAGAAGTACCGGTACGAGTGCGGCTCGTCATAGCTCTAGTTTTGCGAGTACAGAAATGCAGCTTAATTCAGCCTGAATTCGGGCTTTGATAGCATTATTTAACATCATCAGGAGTTCGTAGCTAAACTGCAATTGCATAAGTTGGTCAATCGCAGTTTAACCTACACTTGATACGGTCGTCCTGTCGATGAGTGACCATCTATGTCATAACGAGTTCCTTCATGTATCACAAGATACGGTAAATTGTGGGTCCCGGCTTTTATAACCATATCCTTGACAATCGTTACTGATAGTCAGAAGCTAGAAAGTCCGACAACCAGTCTTACTAAAGGGTATCGTGTTGCCCAAGTAACTGGGTTGAGGAGTCGCTCCTTGTAAAACACTGGTACTTAGCTGCATCCAGTTAGACTGGAAGCCGACCCCAACATAGTTGGGCAAAAGGCCAAGATGATCATGATCGTGTAAAACATAAGTATAAAATCTTTCTCCAGTTCCTCGGCGCGTGCATCTTATCACAGCTAACCTATAAACGATATTTGCGATCCAGTATGGCCGGTATAAGGTCATAGGGTGACTTTATCAGTTACCGACCAATGGGTGACACGAAGGCAGACACGCGCGGGGTCACGGGGTCACTGTAATGAGACCCTAGATGTAACCAGACTTGGTAACAGTGATTTCATAATGATCCGATCTATATTCACTACAATGTATGCTTGTATCGTGTATTTCTCTATTCTAAAGAAGAAATCAATTAAAAATGTTCCACATTTGCTATATTGAGGTCGTCTTCCAACCTTCTGGGATTGACCAAATTCAAATTTTCCTGAAATTTTATTAAATACGTCGGTGTGTATATCACTATTACGGGTGAAAAGTACATTTTTCAGTTTGAACAGTTAACCGTTCTGCATTCTTTAAACACATATAATGTCTGATTCGTGCAAAATTCGAAGAGCGTGTTTTTGGCCTTGATTTTGTTTTCTTTTAAACGTCGTTTGTTCTACGCATTAATCCAACCCGACCTGTCGCGAACATGATCATGACCTGTCGTGATCTCAGTTATCCGTGCATTCGATTTCCCCTTTTACAGTAATTTAGATATTATCCTCTCCCAAATTGAATTTCAAACTAAGTAAATCCGTGTGCTATTCTTTCTTTCTAGTCTTTATTCTTTCGGCCAGACTATATAAGCTACGCAATACTATATTAGCCTACCCTCTCTCGTGTCAGATGGCTCGAGAAAGGGTAGGCCCATGCCTAGCAGTAGGAGGATAAAGGCTGTGGATGATGATGATGATGTTAGCCACTTTTCTTTCGCTACGCGCCTACAATTTCTTCACCGCTGTAATAACGTTTTTAAAAGAAAAAAATACTGTAATCTAATCAAATATTTGAACAAAAACGACGAATGTTTGTTTATTTTATTGTTTGATTCTCACACTAACACGTGGTGAACGTCACATGATATTAGCACTATTATGCAGACAAGTGTTAGGTACTGTTTTGGATGGGAAAATCATTTATATATCCCTAGGAAAAAGTTGTAGAACTGTTTATGCCGACGAATACTGTTTAAAGTCCAGAAAATTCGTATGGTTAAAATCAGCCAAAAATTTTCATATCTTTAACGAAAGAGAAGAAATCTAGATCTTATTTAATTCGGAGCCAAACCGGGTATTTTTTTAAAGTGTTTGTTGGTGATTTTGAAAATCCCCTAAACATCTATCTGACACTTTTTTTGCACTTCAAGGCGCTACATTAGGCACTTCATGACGGAAACTTATACATATACGACTTGCACCTTAAACCACCCCGAATTAACCCTTGTCTTCACCGCAGGATAACTTATTATTATAAGCCTATATTGTCTCCATGTTGTCCATTCCGATCGATGCTCGCAACTGGACTCTCATAGACCTCTCCCGTGTAGCCCAACAAGATAACTTAAGGATGCACAAATAAATAGCAATTTTACACGAGTATTTACTAGTTTCCCAGCCAACGCTTACACGAGACCTATCCACAAACGTAGTATTTCATTTGAGCATTCACTTAACATCCATATCGTGTTATCACGGTCAATTATCACTCGTTACGTCACAACTACATTTATCTAAATTAAGGAGTTTGTTTAGATGCTTGTGACTATTGTGAGAGAGGTAGAGTATTTTAGTGGCGGTATTTAGATTGCATGGTTAAAAGAGGCTTATTTCTTGATATTGTAACGGTAACTTTCGTGGGATGATTCATACTGACATGATAAGACGCGTATAGCTTAGCCCAACTCTAAAATTATGCAACAGTTTACTCACTTTTTAATCGAGATCGACTAGTTTGAGACTCAACTGGAGTCCTTAATCATGAGCTGACGCAGCGGCCGGCGAGTGTGTCGAACCCAGTCTTCATCATTTAAATATACAAGTTATAATGTAGAAAGTCTAAAAATTCAAAATTAAAAAAAATGTTTAAAAATAGGTTTTACTGTTTTGGAGCTACGATGCTACAGATAGAAGCGTACAGCGGTCGAACTTGAACACTAAGAAAAGAGTTTAAAATCTTGAAAGTGCTGGACAATTTTGGACAAGTTTGCTTTCGTACTATCGCAATTATCATGTCATGTTATTACCTATGTCTAGGAAAAAATGATCTCTATAAAGAAACATTAGATATTGACACGTTAACTATCTTTTAAAACCAGTAAACAGATTAACTAATTGATAAGAGGTCAAACACACTGCTGCAATACCATTAAAAATCTTGGAAGAGTAATGAAATCTTAATGCCGTTATAAATATTATATTTATTTCTTATCTTATTTACTCCAGAGTGTAATACAAGAGACAAGTGAACTATAAAAATATTATTCAATAAAATGACTCTAGAACATTTCCGAAGTGCAACGAAATACCACAGGAATATAATACTCAGTCAATCCAGTATATGGACGTTAAAATTCACATTCTCTATATGGTTTATTTGACAGTGACTAAAAATTGATCAGCGTATAGTGTTACCTCAAGATCTCCATAAAGCGCCATCTCTTATTCAAAAACAAAAACTGAGAACATCTCGGAATTTAAATCGAGAACAAAAGTAACCTCACAACGACATCTGTTGTCAAAAATCGTCAACTTTGCGTAAAAGTGCCAACTGTTAGCTGAAGACGATATTCAAATAACAACGACGACTAGTACTTCAAGAAGAGGGTTTCACACAACAGCGCCATCTATTACACACCGCTTGAACTACTTGGTGGTGCCATCTGGAGGTGTGAGACGTCAAACTGACAGACATGGTTGAGGATACGACGCCGCAGCAGGATCAGGTGTCCGCCGCTGCGGTGCTGCAGTTTGCGGCGAGAGAAGCGAGAGAGGGAAGAAGGTTTACGGAGTTCAATGCTCATGCTTTCGCGAGCATCACTTATAATGCATACGGTACTTTTTAATTTTGATTTTCCAGTTTTTTGATGTCCAGAAATCGATAAAAGCCAAGATTTTGTATTTGGTAATTGGAAATATGAGGAACGCTAGCGATCACAAATTGTAAAAGATTTTTGTATCCTATGTATTTTTTAATGGATAATATTGTGCCTGTTCTTTTTTCTTGACACTACAGGAAATACTGATAGCTAGAATTTTATATGTTGCCATGAATATTATTACCAGGAAGAAATAAACAGGAAGCATCAGTTGTTATAATCAAAACCACGTCATTTATTCCTTAATCGACCAATTGAACTCTTTATTAATCAGCTTTGAATTGAACCTATACATGACTCTAGGCAATGAGGCTGTCCTAACCCAGGCCTACCGCTCTGTGGCCTGGCAACACATTTAAATTCTTTCGCCAAGAGAATGAATTTTCCGAGGAATTCAATCCTCGTGTCGCGGGGTGTTTTGCCGTGGTGACTTCAATCACTCGGCTATCGGCATAGTCAATTCGCTTCTACAATTGTTACACTGACATTTGGCTCGGGTCCCGGGTTCCATCTACGCGTAGAAGCACTAGTGGCACCACATATGCTGGTTCTGAGTCTGGATGTCTTTGAGCTTGTGGATTCAATGTTAGTGAAATCCCCCGCCGGCCGTACAAAGATTAAATTCTTTACCGCGGGAATCTTTTTGTATCCACAAAAAAGTGCCAAAAGTATAGCTCCAAAAGACGGTCTAGGCCGCAAAAATAGGACTTAGTTCCACTAAAGTTTGGACAGCCAGTACACATACGGCACACCCGAGCGATTAGCAAAACCCTGCATTAGTCTTGTTGAACATTAATCATTGTTCTTATATAATTGGTCCACTTAACCTACTTTGCTTATTTGTCCCGATACTTTGAACGTTCGTTTGTAGGTAGCAACAGTGTTGTGGTACTTTTAGTGTCATAGCACTTATCTCTGTTTGCGCAAGTACCGTTTAAGTGCCAGCGCAGATAGTGCCAAGTTTTGTAATTTTCCATGCAAAACAGTTTTGTCAAAATGTTATGTAACTTTTGTTCAAGTATTTTTAGCGACGAAAAACTTAGCTCCTTTTAGTCAAGTGGTTGGAAACTAGCCCAAAATAAACTTAAATGTTTAAATATATTTGCGTTTATTATCAAGTCTTTTGGGGCCTTTATCCAATAACTCAAATTGTCTTGCACAGAAAGGCAGTCGCAACCTAATATGCCAATTTTAATGACCCACTTTTCCCCCATTTAAGTCATATCAATTATCACAACCTCGCGACTTGATTCTCTCTTACCCAGTTAGTTGTAGCGGGTAGAGTCAAATAGTCAGTCACCACACCAACTCCAGCAGAATAAAACAATCGTAATGTTTAATAATATGGTATCCGCCATCGTTCAAAATATCCCGGAACTCACGACCAAAAATCTACAGAACAAAAACCTCTTATTTCAAGTCTAAAAAACGTAAACATCCGACTAATAAACAAACAAACAACTATAATTAAGGCTTCTAATTACTCCAGAGAAGCGAATTGAATGCTATTAAGGCAGATATTAGTTACAACCAGTTCACAACTGCGCTGCGGTCAAAGTTTATGAGATAACGTCTGCTACTGGTTCGTTTGTTCCAATAGTTTTATTGATAGCACGAATCGACTCGGACGAAAGTAAACCTTGTGGCCTAGGTAATAGAGACACTGTCTGGCAAAGTATTATTGTACCCAATGATCTTAAAATACCTCTTAAATAACTGCTCTTAACAGGTTAGGAATTTTGGAGATGTGGACTATCCAAAATAAGTCTTGTTTTTTCTGCTTTAGTTTCCAAATATGTTTAATATTATTTAGTATATCCTCTAATTTGTGTTTCTCAGTATTGCTCTTTGGCATGGGTAGATTTAACTGGCTTATGACCTAATTACTAAAACGACGTATTAAGTCACCTATTAAGTGTTATGCTGTCTCTAACCTTTTAAATATAATAAAGAGACCAATACACATCCAAAAAGTTTTTAACGTTTCCTCCAGAAGTTGATAGAAGACAAATTCGAATGACTTTAACCTTCAAATACTTCATACATACATCATCTATAGTAAAAATAAGAAAAAAAAACTATAAAAACCACGAATGCTAAGCGACATCCCAATAAACGGCCAGATATCACTCGTGTAAACAACCAGTATCTGAGGTCAATAAGTTAATTGTCTTACTAACTAACTCATTCTGGATATGGCGACCAGTGGACGATACAACCATGTTTTGTTATGTACGAAACGTCGAATATAATATCCAATCAATTGTGTTTACGGCGAAAAAACTCTGTTTTTTAAGATGTATGTTACGTATTGAAGCTAGGCTGAAAGAAAAAAAATTGTAAGATTTAAAAAAAATCCGCCAAGGAATTTTATCCTTGTGTCGCGGGAGTTTTCATACACATTCAAGTCACATGTACAAAGACGCCCAGAATTAGAAAAAGCATGCTTGAATTGCAAAAATGCTTGTCCTATGTATTGTTCGACACCGCGACATGACGCGCTCAGTGTCGTGACAACCTATAATTCTATCCTTGTTTTGTAGCAATTACTGCGACGGAAAGTGGTTATAAAATGAGAAAAACGTTGTGAAACCAAAGACCTAAGATTATACCTTTGCCTCTTTAAGTAAGCCCGTTGAAGTTTCCGAAATAGAGAGTCATCTTGCTACTAAAAATCACTTTAAAGTCGAAGCTAGCCCCTCTGATCCTCTTAAAAAAGTAGTTTTCTTTCGCTCAATCAAATCGCTTTACCCTTACCCACACACTTGTTGGTCACAATTACAGCACCCCTTAAAAATACATACCTCAAGGGAAGCTCTGGCGTTGTTGAGATTCCAGAAATGAAATAGGTTTTATGATTATAATTAGTTTTTGTTACAAACGCACAGTCTGTATGTCGAAAAGAATACGTGAAATTGTCTCACATTAAGGTCAGATAGGCAGTCGCTCCTTGTAAAACACTGGTACTCAGCTGAAACCGGTTAGACTGGAAGCCGACCCCAACATAGTTGGGAAAAGGCTAGGCCGATGATGTCTCACATGTGCACTTTAATTGATAATTGCGTCTTATATTCGGGGAACCGGTCACAAATACGTTTATGAAGCTAATTGCAGGCACTTAGTCCAGAGCGTAAGGTTCAAACAAGATTAATTGAAGTACCTAAACAAGAGTCTGGATGTAGAAAAAAACATTGAAACACACAGACGTTACGACAAACGAAATTTCGAGAAGTTTTTATGCCAAATTTTCTGTTAGAGTGGGCGATTGGTGTGATCTATAGATATATTTTGTGATTTACAAAATGATTTACTTGGTCGCCTATCTTGTAGAAATGAATTTTGATTTTCATTATTCAGTTTCTTTGATAAATTTGCATTGAACCTATAGATATTCCTTTAGAAACAAATCTTTGCAGAGAGGAGCTCTTGCAACGGGATAATAATTAGTCTTGTTTTGTATTTCACCTATTGCTACGCTCAAATCATGCCTCCATAATAATGTAAATTTAAAACGTGGCGGTGCTACCACCTCTTCAAACGGCACTAATCCATTTGTTGAAGAGAGATATCGTGTTGTGTGCCCTCTCTTTTCTACAATTGCTGAAGCACGCTTCTCCTTGTAAGCATCCTTGGTTGATCCCATTTTCCCCTTCAAAAATCCTAACAGTATTTTTCTCCCTGCAGCCGCCTTGAGCGATATGGGCGGCAGTGGCACCAGCTCCTCGTCATCTCACATGTCTCCCGGCTGGCAGGTCAACGACCTGGACCTCGACCTGCCCGGGGAACTGTCCATGAAGTAAGTTGTATTTATTTTTAGTAATCTACATACCGACAACAGCGAGGTAGACCTACATGGATATGGCCTGATGACCTCGATTCGTTCTTACCGAACTTGTCACTCGTGGTTCATGGCTTAGACAAGTGGAAAAAGAGTGGGGAGCCTTTGCCCAGCATTCCGGGCTAGTAAGAAAAGTAATGAAGTATGATGGTCATAACTTTCCAACGCCTGCACCAAAATGGATGGTTCTTAGTTTTGTGTATTCGTTTATTTTAGGACAAAGTTCGTGTGCTATAAGAAAATATAAAAATAAACTATTTCATATTAATTATTTTAAAGTTACTACACTGTATATTTCCATCTCTACATCATCAATATATTGGCAAACCACACCCTAACCTCCATCACTAATTAGTTCCGTCCACCCCCACAGCGAGGCGCTGCTATCGCTGCCGTCGTTAGCAGTCTTCAAACAGGAGGCACCTTCTCCGACTGGCGCTGTCCTGTCTCCGCCACGCCGCACCTGGCCTCTGCGAAGACCTGATGAGAGACAGGTAGGAGATCCTAAGAAACTTTCGCGTTGAATAAGTATATTAACATAAAAGAATAAGGGGGTTAACGCGAATTTCACCTTCATTAGCCCGACGTTTCGTCTACTCGTGAACACGGCCTACACCGGCCGAACCTAGTCGAACCGTCAGTATAATAAATAAATAAATGCGGACAACATCACATACATTGTTCTGAACCCAAAGTTAGTTGCTAAAGCACCTGTGTTACGGAATTCAGATACAACGAAGGTACCACAAACACCCAGACCCGAGACAATGTAGAAATGTGAATTTTTACATTGACCCGACCGGGGAACGAACTCGGGACCTCAGAGCTAGCGACACCTTGAAACCAGTGCGTACGCCACTCGACCATGGAGGTCGTCAATAATAAGACTGTAGACATAATAAGGGTGAAATTCGCGTTAATCCCCGTTTTAGTTGAAGGTAGGGGATCCTTCTATAGTATACACTATAGACTATCATAGGTTTTGCAAGTGGAAGCTGAACTTGAGTTTTCATGTTTTATTTAATTTTATGCTTATTTTTTTTTTTATTATATTTTTCGTTTCAGTAGTTTAATATTTATGCTTGATGCATCCATCTTCTTTTTCTAAAGCGTTCTTTCGCCTTTATCATTTTGTCTTGCTTTAATGTTCTTTCCATTCGTAACAACGTGCTGTGCCTTGATACTTGTTGGTTGGTTTCTTCTCAACAGCAAGTGCTTTTAGGAAGCAGCGCTGACTTTGGCCTTTAAATAGTGCTACTTAGTAACCTAAATTGAATTAGTTTCTTAGTTTGCCTGATACCCTAATGCCTGCCTGCTTAATTCATAATATGTACAGTTTTCTGTTTCCTCATTCTTTGACTATCTTTTTCATCGTTTGACATGTTATCGATTTTTTTTTGTTTGCTAATTGTCGTTTTGCTGTTATCTTCTTTTAGCGGTCTTCTTTTAAAAAGAAAACACGTTCTAAGTCACTTTCAGTATGAGTTCGGAAAATAAAGAATATCAAGAAGCCATACAGAATTTTGATAGTCTCTCTGTTTGATTAAATACTTACTACACTGCACACACAACCAATCTGAGATGTATTTATAAATAATGTTTATTTAATCGATGGAGGCATGAGCATGAGACGAGGTCGTGATGGAAGCATGTAGGTAAACACTTCACAACCGAATGAAAAGGTTTCTAATAAAAAAGAGCTCTCGCTAAGCGTTGTCGCATTACAATATTTATTGAGGGTTAAAGACATTTTATTTTATTTATTTTATTTTATTATAAAGGTTCTTCAACGACTTATTCACTATAACATATTACATAGACAACTAGTAGGTACATGGATAATCATGGTGAATTTGTCACTTAAAGAAGAACACAGCTTAAACATAAATAAACTATACAACTATGAGATCTGTTTCAATTAAAAATTTGGAAGATAATATGACGTACTTTACTCTGTTTTAGAACAACATTCTTTAATAAGCTAGCAACACTTCTTTATCAGTTAACAATGGGGTAATTAGAATTATTAAAAAAGAAGAGAAGTATTATCATTGTGAAAACGACTGCAACAAACATTGTCAAAATATTATGAGGGGTTAGGAAGCGTAAGTCTTTTGCGAAATTGATAGAATGTGTCTGCGAGGATGTCAATGTTCTCATTATTTATTTTATTATAATTAGCTATAATTCGAATCGAAGACATCACCATTTTTCTGACACTTGCACTTAGCTTCCACAAATATTTAGTTAAAAACAATAATATGGACCTACAATAAGCTGATTATTTCTTAAGAAACCTCTTCCAGCAGACCCGCCATAGGATAACTGGTTTTATTTATCTTCTACATACGACTATCCTAACACATTTTCAGGCATTTCTTATACTTGATTGAATGCCACAAAATTCTATCTCAAAAACTAACACTTTTACTTGCTCTACCGAATTATCTCTAAAAATAAAAAACAAACCATCTCATAAAGATAGTTTTCTCTTTATATTCTCAGATCAGCACGGATAATACGGATACACAGCAAGGGTACGCTGTGGCGGACAGGGATTTCAAGAATTTATGGGAGGTGGATATGACGTCATGTCGAACAAGTTTCGTGGACAGTCTTGGCGCGAAATGCGGCCATTTTGTGTGACTAAATATAGAGTTGTAGTTTTTTTTCTTGTTTTGTTTGTCTATGGTAATGTAATGGATGGAATATTAATTTAAAGAGGAAGGACCTCGATGTCGGTATAAAAAATGATAAAAATATTTATTATAATAGTTAAAATGATTTTGAATGTTCGACTTTTATAAAAAAAGTGATAAACGTTACTGTAAACACAAATAACATAAGAAAAACACCCATTTTGGTATTTTTTTTAATTACGCATACTTTTCACTGATACCTTATTTTATTAATATGTTTTAGTAAATGTAACTCGGTAGAAAGTAGAGGACATTTGGACCGCGATCGTTAGGTTTTTAGTTAGGGTTTACAATCAATAATCAATTTTTATATTTCGTGCCAAGGCTGTCCAAAACATTTTAAATGTATATCTATTTGTCTTGTAATCTTCAAACTAATAATCAATTCGTCATATTACTGCTTTGTAAAAAAACTCTAAATTATCGCATTTTAGATCATACATTTTCCTTGCTGATCTGAAGTTAATATTGTGCAAAAAAAAAACTATCTGTCCCGATGACATCAAAATCATTACATTTAAATCATATTCTAAAATCCTACATATAATAACAGCCTATATACGTCCCACAGGTGGGCACAGGCCTCTTCCTATATAGGGAAGGTTTGAGCATTGATCACCACGCTAGCTCGCTGCGAGTTGAAAAAGCCCTGTGTTTAATTGCAAATTATTCACTGCGCCATTTGTCCCATTTATTAGATTAGACCACACACTTATACATCTCTAATTCGTTTTATAAAACGCCTATTGTCTATAGTAACTTTTTCTGAAAGTACTAGCCCAGAAACGTCTTTACAAATCAACCATATTAGTCTTGTAATGACACACAATGAGTCGAACACAATTAAAACAGTCTAATCTTCATTGTAATACTATCCCACAGATCACCAGCATGGTGGTCGACAGCGGTCGCGACCCCATGGAGGAAGGCTCCTGCCAGCAGTCGCCGCCGCACGCCGGCAACATGATGGTGCAGCATGGTGAGTTATAACCCCCCCTCCCCAAGTTGGTTGGCTTATCCTTCTATGATTGGTGTTGAAACTGGTGACAGAGTTTTTAAACCTCCCGTAGGTCTCAGACGTGGCTTAACACAAAGTCAAAGTCTTTATTTCAATTAGACCCGTATATGGCACTTTTGAACGTCAAACAATTTATTTATACAGTATTAAAATCTAAAGTGTCAGTCTGTCGGTCAGTCCCCTATTGAAGCCACCGCTCGTACAGCTGTCAAATGTTTTTAGTAGTAATTAGTTTACAGACACATTATTTATTGCCCACATTATTCCACTTCTGGGCAAGGGATTCCCACTCCTCTTTCCATTTTTCTCAAAGGCTGGGCTACCTCTTAAGTAAGAAAATACACGACTTCGTAAAAAACATATTTATTAGTTTTGAGCTCGTCTTTGAGCGAACCACAAGGCGAACGCCACACTAATAACAATTAGCTACTCTTTTTTGATAGTAGACTGTATCACAATGACACAAGGTATATTTTCCGTTACACAGGCAGTCCCGAGAGCATGCAGTGCCAGCCGGCGATGCCTCCCGGTACCATGATACCCATGAACGGGTACCACTCGCCCGGCGCTCAGGAGAACAAGAGTAAGCACTATACTATATCAATTCGTTGCCTCCCAAGCAAAACATAGTCAGCCTGAGGTGTTACATGCGCTAGAGCTGGTTCCTGCCGAGGCAGTGGGTCTATCCGAAAGGGTTACCGTAGCCCCGGTACACGAAAGGCAAAGGAAGGAACATGGATGGATTTTAGTCAGTAGAAGTCCCATCCGAAAAAAGTAGACTATGTGGTATTACCGCTGTACCATTTTATCGGTTTATCCGTATAAGCATAAAGATGGTTTCATTTAAATTTCCTGATTTATTTTTGTAAAAAATATATATAATGTCTGATCTCCAACAGATGCAGGTCTGCTGATGTGCTCCTCAGTGGGATCCCTCGACGGGTTCCTACACTCGCCCATACAACAGCGCTCCGAAGCCAGCTTCAAGGATGACACCAGGTACAAACTAGAATCATTTTAAAATGTATAAATATAATAAGCATACACAATTGGTCAAACTTCAAATTGACTGTACAGAAAGGCTGACTAAAAAACTAAAATTTTACAATAGTAAAAATAAAGGAAAAAGAATCTGTCGTCAGGTTTTAATGTGACCCTTTTTAGTATACTGCTGGTGTGCCCGACAGGGTAAATAATGAACTTACGATTTAATTGTCCACCTATGTATGTTACATTTTCTAAGTTACTGTTTTGAACAAATCTGTCAGTTCTAGCTTGTTATTCAATTGTTTAATTTATTAGACTTTTTCACAAAAATATAAATAACACTTCTCATTATTTCTCCCGCCAGATTCCAGTACGTGCTAGCGGCAGCCACGTCCATAGCTACAAAACAGAACGAAGAGACCCTCACATACCTCAATCAGGGCCAGCCCTACGAGATCAAACTCAAGAAACTGGGCGACCTGTCTCACTACAAGGGCAAGATCCTTAAGGTACAGTGACGTTCGACTGCACGTTCGAGTGGTTGAGGTAACCAGGCCAAACCCACTGTGCATGTCGTGTCGCGGGTTCGATTCCCGCATAGGACAAGTGTCGTAGTGTGATCCACGAATGTTTGTCCTGAGTCTGGGTGTTATTGTGCTTGTGATTCGTATGTATTTAAAATGAGTCGACGCCAGCGTTCTAAAAAAAAAGACATGTAAAAGTGATGATATGTCCTACTTACAGAGTAAATTATTTCATTTCATTTCACCCCCCGCGACACAAGGATTAAATTTTTATAATAACTATCGTGAGACTGGTTCATTATTAAATGATGTAACGGTTTTCTCACGCGTATTTATCGGGGTAGCCCGACTAGTTTCGGACCCAACCGGAGTCCTTAATCATGAGCAGACGCGGCGGGATCGCGAGTCGAACGACTGAGTAAACCGTTACATCATTTAATAAGGATTAAATTCCTATGTGCGGGAATCGTTTTTTTTAAAGTACTTTTTAGTTATAATCATTTATTCTCACAAAGACCTCGTTTCCTTAGGACACACCGAGCTTAAGTCCTAGGTTGATTCCTTTGGTTATCATTGATGATCCTGGCTTACAGGAGCTACAAAAGCTAGTAGCGGTCTTTACCCATTAAAAAATCTTAAGTAATTTTGATTTGTTACAGAGCGTGATCAAAATCTGCTTCCACGAACGTCGGCTGCAATACATGGAACGCGAGCAGATCGCCCAGTGGCACAACGAGAGGCCCGGCGAGAGGATCGTAGAGGTAACGTATACGAATATATATATATATTTATGATACATATATTTCGTGGTTCGTGACCCTGACTGCTATACCGGAGGCCCTGGGTTCGATTCCCACCCAGGACAATGTTTGTGCGATGAGCACGATTATTTGTTGTGTGTCTGGGCGTAATTTATCTATATAATTTCATCATCATCATCATCATCAGCCTATCGCAGTCCACTGCTGGACATAGGCCTCCCCAAGTGCACGCCACTGGGATCGATTTTCGGCTTCTCGCATCCAGCTCCTGCCAGCCGTCTTGCGCAAGTCAAGATATATTATTTATGTGTTTAGAAACATATATATATAAGTATGTTTATCAGTTGTCTAGTACTCATCATAATACAAGCTTTCCTTAGTTTGAAACTAGATGGCTTTGTGTGAAAATTTAAGAATTTATATTATACATATAATATTAAAAGAAGTATATATTGTATGACGAGATTACAATTGGCCGCGAGAGATGAAGAATCGGTCGAGCCGTTCCGGAAGACATTAATTGCGTACTCCATAGCAGGAACATTTTATATAATAGATTATTCTCGCAGACTAACCTGTAAGACATGTGTGTGTCCAGGTGGACGTGCCGCTGTCGTACGGCGTGATCCGCGTGGAGCAGCCCGCCTGCCTCAACGCGCTGCACGTCTACTGGGACCCCACCAAAGATGTCGGCGTCTACATCAAGGTACATACACAAACAACTACTAGACTTTATATGAAGGCTAAAAAAAACGACGAATTGCTTCTGAAGGAGAAAACCTTAAAATTACCAAGGGATTGGGTACAACGCGGACGAAACCGCGGGCAACAGCTAGTTATATATATTAATAATAATGGACTGTCTGTCCATCTTACGATAGTCTAGTAGTTAGTGGTTTCTTAGGTTTACGCGAATGTTAGACATTGAAATGAAACTACTTATACGGATTTTATCGAGGTTTAATCACGCATCATGGTCACGCGCAGACTCCCATGAATCCCATGATACCTGCAAAGGTGTCGAAACGTCGGGAACTAAAATCTAAAATTAAACCGCGATAAAATCCGTAAAAGTAGTTTCATTTCTCTCTCATGAGCCGCGAGTGACCAGTTCGGTAAGAACGAATCCAAGTCATCCCGCCATCTCCGACTGAGTCTGCCACGCCCACGTCGGTTTTGTGTAACTCAGTCAATTATCTAGTTTTACTTTAAATACTATCTGTTGCCCGCGGCCCCTTCCTCTACAAAGCGAAAATGATCCCACGGGAACATATAACCAGGATTAAAACTATGCTGTTTTAATCCTGGTTATAAACTATCTGTGTTAAAAGATTTTTTGTAACTCTTTTCCGTCCGATCTTACCTCATTTGGAAGCTTCCGCAAAGAACAAATTTTAATTTTCAGAACTTTAAAAAGTTGTAAAAACAACAATTATGAATATAATTTTTAAACAACACACTGAAACGTCCAAATAATAACTACATGTAATAAAAACTCTACCTCATACTGAATATTCTCTTCTCCCAAGGTCAACTGCATATCAACAGAGTTCACAGCCAAGAAGCACGGCGGTGAGAAGGGGGTCCCCTTCCGTATCCAAGTGGAGACATACCTCGCCAGCGACGAGCTGACCCGCCTACATGCGGCTGCTTGCCAGATCAAGGTAATGTACCTTATTGTAAGAGCATAAGGTCTATTTTGCTGTGATTGTACTGATCTATACTACAATCACTAGCTGATGTAACGCGTCCGAAAGAAAGGTTATGTTATTTTATTTATTTTATACTCTACTAAGCTGTCCCAGCAGACGTTGGTTCGATACACATGTAAGATATAGGAAATAAAAAAATTGAGTTATGAAAATTAGTTGTCCGATTCTCAGACCTACTGTATATGCACATAAAACTTCATGAGAATTGATCGAACCGTTTCGAATTAGTTCAATTTCGTACACAGTGACACGAGAATTTTATATAAGAGATGTTATTGATGTTATTATAAATCATATAACAAATCCCTTTGCCTACAGGTATTCAAACTGAAGGGCGCCGATAGGAAACACAAACAGGACAGAGAGAAAGTGATGCGTCGTCCTCGCTCTGACCTTGAGAAGTACCAGCCGGGGTGTGAAGCCACTGTCTTAACTACGGTAAGATATTAATACAGCTTATATATTTAAAAATCAGGAATTCTAAATCAAATTCAAGTGATATGTTAACGGTGCGAATCTTTCATAGTTCATGTGACTTCGGGTCTGTCTAAGTAATCTTAATATCTCCCCTGAAGACTCTTTAAAAACTACACAAGTTCTATAACTTAAAGTACCAGTTACATACATGTCACCCTACCTTACAAAACTATTGACAGTGACATTTTATTGACAGCTGTCAAACGACGCGTTGATGCCGCCGCCATCTTTGGTCACTACGTCACCGCCGTATTCTCCAGAGCTATGGTAAGTACTTGACATTATTTGTTCTGTATTTCTAGATCAACTTCAAGAAAGGTAATTCTTCATTTCACTGTATTTTTATCTAGGTAATACCAGTTGTGATTTTGGAGTAGTGTATAAATGTGATTCGAGTTCTAAGTCAAGAAAATATAACTGTTTAGGTCTAGATTTTTTTACTGTAGCGTCTTCATTCAGAAAAACGTCAAAAGGTAAGTCAACAAATAACTTATTAGTTCACTTAGGTTGAACAAAAACAACATCGTTATTTCTTTGACGCTTAGTTTCAAAATACAAAATTTTATCCCTAAAAATAAAAAAGGGACAATTTGCAAAAAAATAACACGCTTATAGACATGGTACAAGCTAAATTGGGACCATTTACTTTGACATTTTGCATTAAAATGATGATTTCTGACATTAAAAATGACTTTGAAAATCGGGCTTCATAAAACATGAAGACCAAAAGGATACTCCTTCTTTCCTTTTCACGACCCTGGACAAGTAATACTAAAATGGAAACATGTATTACTATAAAAAAAACATTAAATTACAAAGAAAATATACTGGCCTACAAAAGCGATCAATTATCATATACTTTTTAATGCTTGTATTGGTGGAAGGTTTCATAAACATTCAAGTCACACCCAGACTCAGAAAAAGCATTCTTGTATGTATCCCAACATATGTTTCTACGCGGGGATCGAACCCGCGACATATCGCGCACAGTCGCTTTGGCGTGGTGACCTCTATGTTAATTGTACCAAATACAAACGGGATTGGTAACACATGCAGTACTGAATCATTGTCACATGAACGAAATCTAGAGCAATAAATAACAATTGGTGGTCACAAGACACAATTACTGGGACAACATTGTTTAACTATTTATTTATTACTAGCTGTTGCCCGCGACTTCGCCCACGTGGATAGAATTCTCCCCGTCTTTTCCACATTTTTCATTATATCTTCGCTCCTTTTAGTCGCAGCGTGATGTTATATCCTATAGCCTTCCTTGATAAATGGTCTATTCAACACAAAAAGAATTTTTCAAATCGAACTAGTAGTTCCTGAGATTAGCGCTTTCAAACAAACAAACAAACTCTTCAGCTTTATATATTAGTATAGATTAAATCTTTAGGCAATCGTCATCATTATCACATCGGCCTCCCCTTTCTTGAGCCAATTTCTATGGTCCTGTGCCAGCCTCATTCAGACATTAGGCAATGCTTTTTACTATTTTTTTATTTAAAACGGTATTAGACAAAAAAAACCTGTTTAGTAAAAAATATTAGTGACTTATATTTATTTTATCTCGTAAACGAAAGTGAATTGTTTACAGTAATATAATATCTCCTAAAAATTACAGGGTTACAGGGATTTTAAATCTCGTGTGACGTCACTTACCAGTACGCTTTTTACTGATGACACCAATACCATACATTTCGTTCATGTTATTGTTTTGTACCAAAGTGTTATCTAAGGCCCTTCTGTCTGTCCGTCTGTCACGAATCTGTATCTGTGAACAATGATAACAAGACAAATGTAACATTCATAGATGATGTATTTTGTTGGAGTAACCATGAATAATTACAATAATTCAAAGTCGAAGCTAAGTAACTGTTAGTAAAATTATATCATAACTTTGATAAGTAACCATTTTAAATGCAAATAAAATATTATTTCGCCTATTTGTAAAGAACCTCTCAATGTCGCAAGTCCGATATGCCCTTGACCGGTTTATAATATTAAAAATACATTTTGAATCCTTCCATGGATATCTTTGGTTGTTGATTTAAAGTTACTCATTATTATCTGTAGCACTTGTCCTTAACCCAAATATGACGAAAACAATTGAACCGATTTAATCTGTTTATGTGTGATATATTGCAGATTTTTATCTGTGACGCATAGAACGAAACCAAAGAAATTAAGTTAAAATTTCTATATATAGAATAGACGGTATCACCTTTTTAAATTTGTTTTTTTTTTATAAAAGCCACCAAATTCCTAACTTGTTTTATTTATTTTTTCACTTTAAACTGCCTGCACTACGTTTTATTCCAACTTATATTGGTCCTGCTTAATCCCAAACATTCATTAGACACAAAGACACTCATACGAAACAAGCATTCGTGGATCACACCAAAAGCTTGTCCTGCGCTATGATCGAACTCGCGATATAACGCATTTACGCGGTGTCCTGCGTGAGCGACGAATACAACGCGACCGACCGACGTAAGAAGTGCAGTACAATTTTGTAATTGTACGTAGTATCACATCTTGTCGCCATAAAATAAAAGTCCGCGTTATGTAGGGTTTCAAGTAGGGTTTGCTATGCATGCCCGCGCACCTACTAAATACGGGGACGCTGTACGGCGGTTCAGGTTTAGTCGGCAAGAGTCTGACACTACCCACTTCCTCCCCCGAGGAGGTGGGTGTCCAAGAGGATTCCCCCGCACCCCGCCTAACCAAAAAAACAAAGGCTTTGCCTTAGATTTTATCGCGTTCGTCGAGTTTGCAGCGTCGCGTCGCTTTCTTCGCTCACGCATTATACCGCCTTAGCGTGGTGAACTATCTATACCACACGGCTATGCGTGCAGTAAAGGCAGGCATGGAATTCTGCCCGCTTATAACTAGGGTCACTGTCTACTTCTGCCAATTAGCTGCACGCTATGATTTATGTCTGATTCAGCCTGAGGTCGTAGCGAAGGCGAATTTAATTCCTTTAATAAAGCAATGTTAGTGCAAACCAGATGGATTTGGTTTCTATATTATTATATCTCTTGATTTAACATACTGTGTCAGGAGGGTAATGATTAATGATTATTGTTTTTTAATTAGTAAAAGGCTAATATTTAGGGGATTGTTTACGTATGAGGTCTCGATAAGTTGGTAGATAGTGCATTCTCTTTCACTGTATTTTTATCTAGGCATTCTAAGCTAAGCTATAACCGCATAAGTGATTCGATCACAGGTTAAGCTATGCTTGACGCGGTTGGTCCGTGGATGAGTGACCATCTTTGTCATAACGAGTTCCTCCGTGTTTCGGAAGGCACGTTAAATTGTGGGCCCCGGCTGTTATTCCTACATCTTTGACAGTCGTTACAGATAGTCAGAAGCTGAAAAAAGTCTGACAGCCAGTCTAACCAAGGGGTATCGTGTTGCCCAGGTAACTGGGTTGAGGAGGTCAGATAGCCAGTCGCTCCTTGTAAAACACTGGTACTTAGCTGAAACCGGTTGGACTGGTAGCCGACCCCAACATAGTTGGGAAAAGGCTAGGCCGATGATGCATTCTCTTTATAATTTTTTGGGATGTTGATTTTTTTGTGCTATTATAGTTCGGATATTAAATGAGAGAGATTTCCAAAATTGATGTATGTTTTACACAAGTTTTACATTTAGGAATCGTTTGTTTCAATAATTTACTTTCTGTATCTTTTCTAAAATTATTTGTGTTTATTAACTGCCCTTTGCTCTCTTGCTTTTCTATTCTATTAGCTATTCTATTCATTTCAGCGCAATATTTTTTTGCAATTAAAAAATACAGTCTTTTTATTATAATATTGTGATAAATATAAATTGTATAACAATTAGCTCTAGCAGCCATATGTTACCAGCTTCTGACCTAGAATGTAGGTTATTACAAACGACCTTCCCACATGGCTACTGACATATGTTGTATCGATTCTGTTACTCATTCATAAGCGATCTGACGTATTATTATCTATATGCAAATTTATAATCTTACGATTCCGTACCCAAACGGTTATAATCGAATAATTAATAGATTAAAAAAATCTAAACACCCACGTTTTTTTTTTATCAATTATCAAATTCCGGTCAGCCGCTTTTATAGTTGTAAATTGCATTGTCATCTGGTATGAAGCTACCCTGAAATATTCAGCCTGCTATCTCATCGAGAAGTGCCTCAAAATGAAATTGCCAAATTCAAAACGAAACGACAAACAAACAAGCAAATAAACATACAAGAAAGTGAGTTTATAAACATGTGGTAAAATAAGTAATAAAGGTACGTGGTAAAGACTCTATCTTATGAATCATAAGCATAATTTGTTTATCTTTGTTCTATTTTCATTAAATTATCGATATCTTTTTCTTAGATAAAAATAAAATTTCATCTAGATTAAAACTCGCAGCTGGGTGATTCTCCGGAAAAAAGTAAAACATATTAACAACGTCATTATCCTCACCACACTTTTGATACTGCAGATTGATGTATTCTGTATTATTTTTATCCAAGTTCGTAAAGTACTCTGGCTATTAATAGATGATTTAAAAAAATTAAAAATTTAGTACTACAGTTACTTAGACCAGTTGGTGAAGATAATGACGGCGTTAACTTGTGTTTTTTTTCTGGAGAATCACCCAGCTACGACCGACATACACGGGTGAACCGGCTACGAAATTAAACATAACTCTCCTTAATAATCATTCGGGTAAAATTACGTCGTATAAAAATGAAAATTTTAGTCCGTTTGCCCAATTTAGCATCGCGTTGGTCCACCATTTTTTCTACTCGTCTGACAACAGAATAATTAATAAGACATAATAACAAGAACATTAATTTTCATCAGACTGTCGAAATATCTGTACCAATTTAAATAATTAGTCTAATATTAAGAACGAAGCGTTCTTGTCATTTGTAAGTGATTTTTTTGCATTATAATAATTGAAATACAAAATTAAAAATATGCTCAGCTAAGTGTCTCATGGTTTTTTTCGTTTATTAATTTATCATTTCACATCTTTAAATACCATTTTTTGGTATAATATTATATAGGCGAAGCAATGTCGCTAAGTATTCATAGTTTTCATATGACTAAGGGCCGATTTTTCAATCGCCAGATAACTTTTATTCGACAGATATTTTTGACATTTTGACAGCTTTTGTATAGAAAATATGTCAAACGGCTATATTTATTCCTCAGATAAAAGTTATCTGACGATTGAAAAATCGGGCCTAAAGCTACTAATTTAAACTTAAATGATAAGTACAAAAATGATTCATTGACTTTTATTGCAATCATCTATCAATCAAATCAACCTGTAATAAAAACCGGTAACTACCGCAAAAACTATCGACATTTCCCATCACTAGTGAGTTAAAAATAGCCTGTCAATTCATGCATGAGTGATGCACGTCTATTTCAATGCTAGTCCTATTACATACAATTAGGTACTCATCATTCAATAGTCATCAATTGTTTCCCTTGGGGCAATCGCAACCTTATGAATTATTAGCTTGAATTGACAATTGCATGATTTGCATTCGCGTTTTTAGGGTTTCGTACCTAAGGTGTAAAAACGGGACCAAATTACTAAAGCTTCGCTGTCCTTCCGTCTATCATCAGGGTGTAGCTCATGAACCGTGATATCTGGAAGTTTGGTATTTTCACAGATGATGAACCTGCTTAATAAATAATGATAAAATAAATATCAAGTTTAGGCAACAGTTTCTACCGTCATAAAAAAATGATAGACGACCACTTTTTGTTTTACAAAATCTTTCCCTTCAGCCTATTTGTATGGAACCCTTAGGGTTGCGATTCCAAATCGCATTTAACCGGTTTTATTGGTTTCATCTACTTACTAAGCTTTAAGTCACTACTCATACAATCGCGTGATTTGAACAAGTCTTTTTTGTTATGCAATGTCTTGTGTTTTTGTTGCACGCGATGGCTGTACTGTACAATTACGTTTTCTTATTGTTAATAATGTTTTATTCATTAATAATTGTAGTTTTTTGTTTATTTCTGTAGTCATACAAGATGCAAGATGTAGCTTGCATACTAAGCGAACTAAAGGTTTTGATTGGACATTCTAAAAAGCCTACTTTTAAGCCGGATTTGATGAAGAAAATTTTCATTAAAAACTGCGGTCTGTGGTGTTAAAAAAGACCATAATATATGATAACTAGCTGTTGCCCGCGACTTCGTCCCCGTGGGTAGAAGATATAAGTTATGATTTATACCTGCCCCATTTTTTCACATTTTCCTTTGTATCTTCGCTCCTATTAGTCAAAGCGTGATGGTTTATAGCCTTAAGCCTTCCTCGATGAATGGTCTATTCAACACAAAAAGATTTTTTCAATTTGGACCAGTATTTCCTGAGATTAGCGCGTTCAAACAAACAAACTCTTCAGCTTTATATATTAGTATAGAAGTATAGAAGTATAGATAAGGTGAAACTCTCGCTATGGCTATACTAGGGGTGTGAAATCCGCACCTATAATATGACGTGATCCTTAATTCTTATTAAATTTGGTATACCCACACTGTGGAAGCATGAATTTTTACTTTAAGACTTGCCGATAGACCCCCGTCATGAGGTTATCATCGTTTGCCGTTTCAACGTATATGCCTGTCCTTCAATACTTCCAAACAACCCATGAACACACAACCGAATTCAATATTACACAATATCTAATTCGGCCCACGCATCAACCATTCATCCTCGTTCGGAACAGTTAGCGACCCCATTACACCAAGCTATATATAGCTCATTGTACCGAGACATTAAACTTGCTCGAACCGGATCCTCAGGATGTAATGACACGACGCTCATTCTGACCCGGCTTTTGTGACCTTTGGCTTGATCGTTTTGGGTTTTGGAGGGCAAATTTTTGTATGAGGTGCTGAGAAGGTTGAATCTTTTTTGGATGAAGCACTTGAGAAATCAAAATCAAATTAAATTGTTTAAGTTTCACTCTATGAACGTCACACAAAGCATCCCTTGCTCATTACTGGTTTCTAAGTATCCTAGCTGTGGGAAGGTATATTTTGCAGTAAGAAGAAAGTGGTGAAGGATTTCGATCCGACGTGTTTGTAAACTTTGAGTTTCAGAGAGTGCATGTCTATGTAAGGACGTACTAGTAGCTTATCTAGATAAGGAAATTTTGATTTTAGATTAAGGAGGCCACACCAATCCGTTGAAGTTTCAGTTCTGAATAAGCAATCCAATTTGCTTTTATTGTAATGGTTCAGACTTCAAGACAGCGTTCTGTGCTGGGGCACTCCTCGTTGCTTCATTTTTTCTTCACAGCCAGAGCACTTAGGAAGCGGTGAAGATAAGCGATACGGCGTGCTATCCAATGTCGAACTTTGACTTTCGAAAAATGCTACTTAGTAGCCTGATATGAATAAACGCTTTTTTTATTTCGATTTGATAGATTTACATAAGTAGGTAGGTACTCGAAGTTTTCATTTACATTGGGAATGTTACAGGTTGTCCTAAATATAATAGATAACCATTACGATAATTAGATAAGATACTGTTTTCATTACGAGTGCAAAAAAAATAGAAACCGTTTATTCTGAACAAGGAAAAGCCTTGGATGTAGATTGTTTAGCCAGATTGCGGTAGATACGGATAAAAATAACGTTTTTGTTTCATGTTTGTTCCGACTAAAGTATTTGTGTTTGGGTTTCATTGTATGAGTTCTGAATTTATGAGATTTTTTTTCAAGGGTGTTTTATATTTTATAGCGACATCAGAGGACGGTTAAAACTTCGATACTAGGTTGTGTATCAACCATAAGTAGGTACAACATGAAGGATTTGAAGTAGTCGGAGTCGCGAAACTGGGGGTTGCATATGAATACGACAAACATTGGTTTTGACGTATTTGACTAGACAATTGAAATTCTTACAGATTAGGCATGTCTGATGCCGCTGTGACAAAAATTTAAATTAGGTAGATTTAATTTTTAGTTTAGTTATTTTAATAAATAATAATGGGCAGGTCACTTGGCCAGACGAAGTGATGGCAGGTGGACTAAGGCCGTAAGGCGGTGACAGAATGGTGGCCAAGACAAGGCAAAAGAAGCGTCGGTCGGCCGGGAGCAAGATGGGTCGATGACATTATAAAGGTCTCGGGTCGAGTCTGGATGAGGCTAGCACAGGACCGTAGAAATTGGCACGAAAAAGGGGAGACCTATGCCCAGCAGTGGGAGGATAAAGGCTGTGGATGATGATGATGATGAATCCTTAATAATAGAGTTTTCTATTTACCCTTTTTGAAAGGGATCCTTCAAATATCCATCCCCTAAAACCATTATACACTAAAGCCTCATCTAGTTCCCAGTAACAACATATTTGTGTATAAAACTCCATCCGTTTCTAGAATCTAGTGCTCACATCGGCGTGCATTTGTAACCTATTTATTAAACAGGGCGCTCTCGGGTCGTTGACTTGTATGACTTGCATGGCTCTCGGTTTACGCAATACATGTGTTAAATGTTCTAGTTTACACGTACTGGAAGTCGATGTGATGAAGATTGTTATATTTTTGAGGTCTTAGTACACATAGGGTTAAAAAGGGACCATATTACTGAGTCACCGCTTTCTGTCCGTTTGTCTATCTCATGAACCTTGAGCTAGAAAGTTGAAATTGTCAAGGATAATGTATTTTTGCCACTATAAATGTAAAAAAGACCGAGCGTACACACACACGCGTTACACATTAGTTTGTGAGTATAGTATATCCTCTCCCTTTTTCCCCTCAAATTATTTGTCACCTAACCGATTTATTTATGAGAGATATATGTGAAAGATACGGACGGCGTCGTCGTGGGCGACCTAGGAAGCGGTGGCGAGACGACCTTAACGCTTACCGCGCAGGATGGTTCCATGCGGCCCAGAATAGAGAGTCGTGGAAGGATTTGGGGGAGGCCTTTGCCCAGCAGTGGGACACAGTGGGCTAGAGAAAATATGTGAAAGAAGAGTGGGGTGTCCTTTGCCTAGCATTAGAAAATTCTTGGCTTGTAAAATTAATTATGTTAAGAGCACGGAACCCTCAAGTCTCACGAGGCCCTATCCCACTTGACTGGTTTTATTTATTAAGTTAAAAGTCTTATTTAAATGTATGTATATATGTTGTTGTTGTTGTTGTTCAGAAGGTTAACATCCAAGTTTAGTCGTGAGAGTAAAATTATTTACGTCGTATTGAAATAGTTACTGACAATGACCTAATTAGACGATCTATTGCGCACTTGTAATGTCAATTGTTATTTAAAGTTAACATATAAATAAAAACACCTAGTAAAGAATTAAAACGTGATTGGTACTCAGAATATTTATTCCTGTTTTCTCAATTGTAATTTGTGACCTAGATACACGATTTCGCTTCTAGAAACCAAGTAATTAAAACTTTGAAAATGTTTTTCTTACTTTTTTGGTAAGATCCTGCACTCTGTAACGAAAAATCACGTTTTAATCACTCACGCGTATTTATCGGGGTAGCCCGACTAGTTTCGGATCCAACCGGAGTCCTTAATCTTGAGCTGATGAGACCGCTGCGTCAACTCATCATTTATGTATGCATCATATACACAAAAGTTACTAGGATTACAGGTACAATACTTACAGAAAATTACAAACACAAATCTGTGTTTAGAATTGTCTAAATACGTACTCGTGAACAAAACCAGACTTCAGATTTCAGCCACTGTTTATTGTGCACTAAGAACAATACAGTTGCCCCACATTCGTTACCTCACAGACACAAACACACTAACTTATAACATACCTCCCTTAGTGACTTAAAGTAAGACTTACACTTGTGGAAGAGAGACGACTCTTTATATCATTTACGCATTGTCTCGCATTCACAAATCCACAACCAGAACAAAATAAGGGGTAGTTAATCTATAGAGTCCATTAGGGTTGCCGGGCCAGCGGAATTGTCCAAACCCAGGGTTACCTTTTCCCCGGTATACAAACGCCAAAAGAAGAAACGTGGTTGCAAACCCAAAGCGGGAGGTCATTTGATGATATCCCACCCGAGAACAATTGCCAAAGAGGTAGTTGTTGGCCTAAGGGCCTAATTTTACTATTCACAATGGCCGATGAATGAATGAGATTTGGCTTAAAATGTCAATTTTCGCATTCTTTTAAGCCTATTTCTACACAATCATTGGAAATTCAGTGAGCGACGTTACACGCAATTAACTTCCAATTATTGTATTGGCAAAATGCTTAAGAGAATAAGAATAATTTCAAATTTAATCCAATTTCCATTCATTCATCGGCCGTTGGAAATGCAGAATCGGGACCCAGTTATGTATCACAATGATAAAACAAGATACCGACATTTTCTGAGATTCTTTCTTGGAGAAAAGCCAAGACTGCAGATTGTTGGAAAAGGTGTGAAGTATTTGTTTATAGCGGATCATTCGAATGTTTTATAACACGTGTAGGCGATGTCGGATTTATTGCGAGAAAGACTTTGATTGCAGGTAATTGTCGACGCGTGTAAACAAAGCCGCATGATTCGTTGGTAGTTTAAAACGGGACTAGAACATGGTCGGTTTTTACTAAAGATTATGTCTGAAGGAAGATGGTGTGAAAGGTTTTTTGCCGAAAATGCAACGAAAGTTGTAAAATTCTTATTTACCTTTCCATCTTTTAATAAAGTTCGTCTCAATTCTATGTTGTTGTTAATTTAAATACCTTTTTTGAAAAAAAAAAAAACTAAATCAGCTAACTAACAACTTTTGATTTTTTGTGTTGTCTATCTACCACACCTCTGCACCAAGAAAATCTAACTAAAGAAGCTAAAATTATATTGTTTTAACAACAAAAACGTTACAACCGACTTCAAATGCCCCAAACTTGACGAAATAATATGACGAAATGACTGCTATGTCACTTTAATTAAAAAAATAATCAACAAAATTACTCATCCCGTCCAAAGTTCTAATACAACAAACATGGAAATAAACAGACGCATTAAAACCTCCTTTTTGAAGTCGCACCTATATTATTATCCATTTTAACTGAAAATAATCACCGTTTAACTGTACAACTAATTAGTTTTTGCCGCAAAGTCGAGTGAAGGTGGAAAGAACCAGCTCGTACCATCCAACATCGGTTTTAGCAAGCTCCCCCTCTATTGTTAATTTTATTTCTGACAATCGTGACATGGCGTGTTTTATTTTTAATGGTGTGTGTATTTTTAAGCTTTTGATAAAACGCAATTTACATTGTCTTGCCATTTTTTTAGCCCCTTTCCAAAGTTGGTTGGGTTTGATCAAATATTATAAATTATTATAAAAAAAATATAGTTAACAAAAGCGTTAAGTCACAAGCCTCGTGTGTTAAAATTTTGAGAATTGGCCATAAAAAAGGCAAAAAGACGTCATCTTATGTTTAGCAAACCAAAAAGTATTTTAACTTTTTATATTCAGTCATCAACCATACCAAATAGAGGTGTAAAAATAAAAACCGTTATTTGTTTATAAACCTACCAAATGTATGTTTATAAACATTTATTTTGAAACACGAGCCGAAGAATTTGATAACCAATATTATCGAAAGTGAAGTTTGTTTACATGTCAAGATGACACAGAAATAGCTTATCTGTTTCGTTTAAACTTATCTTTATTGAACTTACCTTTAATACGCATTGCAATAGATAAACTAAGTTGTGAGGTGTAAGTGATGGCAAAATACAAAAACTGGTCTAATCTTATTTGACAGCGTAAGTGAAAAAAATACTCCAATGTACATATTGCTAGATTGTCTTACGTCATTAATTAAATAACTAACATAATGCCCTTATATTAAAATTCGTTTCCGATATTATAAATGTTTTAATGTAAGTGTGTAAGTATGTACTTATATTTTGTGTGTTTTCCACTTACTTTGATTTTCATACCTAATACCTGTTTTAATATTATGAAAGTTGTGAAATTAGCTTACATTAATACAAAACTGATAAATATGTATGTTAGATATCTCAATTTTTAACTAACTTGTAACTATAAAAATCATTGAATTTTTCTCCTAGTCAAAACGTAATAAATAACAATTTATTCGAGTATGATTGACCTTATTGTTCACTTATAGCACTAAGAATGAATAATTACAAAGTAAAATACTCAATCCATCATTTTTGTAACGCAATCCTTCTCATTGTTCCTAACAACAACACGTTATTTTAGATACATGATAGCGCCTATTAACGTCTATTACCCCATGGAAACGACCGATAAAGTCCAGCTATTGCACGAACCGGATTGCATGGGTTTGCAACGAATTGGCAGATCATTCGTCGAAATCTTTCAAGCTTTATTATATCCGGTTTTTTGGTGATCGTTTTTACCCCTAAATTGATTAGAAGACATTGGCACGCAACTAAAAATACTTAAAACAAAGTATTAAAGAAAAAATAAAAAGTAGTATTACGAGTACGGCTTACAGTTGAGCGTGCCAGAAAAACGTAAAATACCGAATCGATACGACGTAAACATGCGTGGCGCAGCTCTAGCGTTCCGTGCGCGATGCACCGACCCGAGCCGGCCGCAGCCTCTGCGAACCAATTCGAACCGGTTTTGATCCAATCGAAGTGCCCGCCTCAGTCGCGACCAATCAGCGGCCATTACGCCCAGTCGCTCGCGCTCCGCCGTCTGTCACGTACTCGTTTGTTTCTCTTCGACATAATTATTTTTCGCTGATAAATCGCTCTGTGTTTTACTGCACAACACCGAACCGGTGTTATCCTGTGTGCAACAACATACTGCCGGCTTCGATAAGTGTCATTCGCGTATCCGTTTCTGCGGACAGTCGTCAGTTCAAATATGTTGGACAAGTAAAAAGTAGCTGGTAACAGTATACTGGACTTTGCAGCCTAGTGTTGTGTTGTATATAGTGCTAATATAATCGTGACAAATGGTTGTTGGAGCGAGTTTCGGGCCAGCTATGGTGGTTGCGCGCGGTCGGGCATACCGCGTAGGATCTGGTGCGTTCATCTTCTTCAACCTGACTAGGCAGGACTATAGCTGACGAGTAATATGCTCGTGCTCGAGCAGAGACTGAGTGCGCGGCACCTAGGGCGTGGGGTTGTGCTCAGTGCTCGCCTTGTGCACGGGGTGGAGGCGCAGGGGTGGCGGATGAAGTTCTCCCTTCTGAAGGCCGAGGTGGAGATCGAAGCGGACCCCGCGACCTACAGGGAACTCGCCCGGAGGCTAAACGCTGCCAACGTTCACGTTAGACCTGCCCGCCGACCGAGATTGGTGTAATTATGCTTTTTACTACGAATCTGAATCAGACACTGGTACTTTCTATTTACAATTACGCAGTTACTATCGACTGTCGTAACCAACTGATTTTAGTTAGGAAAACATCTAAACTTAGCATAAATTCCAAACAACAAAAGCAACCCAGAAAGCAGTAATTTTAACATAAAAAAACGTATATAAAACCCAAAAACTTGAGAATCTCAGTGCAAGGTGCCATTCAACACCAGTTTCCGCGAGAAATGCGTCGGTAGTTAGTTTTATCCACTTACAAGCAGTTTCCAAAGTAATGCCTTCACTTTGGTTACAATATAATTTGATACATCTGGTTAGCTATATTAATCTCATAAATAAATTTTATAAAAAGCTTGTTAGATCTCTGCTACTTATATCAAGTGTGATGACAATAATATTTTGATTGTCAATTATCATTTATAACCTCAAATATTTTACATATGTTTGGTAATTGGTAGTTTCAATCGCCTCATATCAATAATTGAATTTAAATTTAACATATAACACTTATATAAAGCTATGATTTATGATTCATGACTTCATTCATTGATAAATTAATATTATTATTAGAGATGCGCCGAATAGTGGTTTCACCGAATAACCGAATGCCGAATACTATTCGGTTTAAAGTTTACCGAACCGAATATTCGGCCGAACTATTCGGTTCAAAATTTTATTGCCTCGCCGCGTAAACAGGTTTCAACATGTCCTTACTTGCCGCCCACAAGATTAAACATTTAAAAAAATATTATTTTTTAAGTTTTAACTGTTTAGTTTCAGAAATAAATATTACTAGCTTTTCGCCCACGGCTTCACCCGCGTCGAGGTCGGTTATATCGCGCTTCCAAGAGAACTCTTCATAAGTCCGGGATAAAAACTATCCTTTGTGTCCAAATTTCATTAAAATCAGTTCAGTGGTTTAGACGTGAAATAGTAACAGACAGACAGACAGAGTTACTTTCGCATTTATAATATTATAGTAGGGATTATTATCTTGTTCTATGGTTGAAATATTTTGTTATGAGGTCTAAAAGTATAATTTATGATTAAAGACTGATTAAAGCGTTTTTAAAATTAAAATAAATATTGAATAGAAAGTTGTAAGTAAAATGTTGTTGTTTAAGGAATAAATATGTTGATTTTTGGTTAAAAATAAACACTGAGTTAAACTTTTTTTGAATTCAACAATTTTTTTATAGTATTCCGTAGACTTATAACAGAATAAGTTATATCTTTTAGTTCTACATCGGGTGATGTGGCGGAAAAAAAAGAACCGAATATATTCGGCACCAAACCAAATAATTCGGCCGAATACGAATAGTGAAAAAATTGCCGAATACGCCGAATACCGAATACCGAATAGTTATTCGGCGCATCTCTAATTATTATGTTTAATAACCTAAAGTGTCCACCACCATCTTCTAATATATAAAATTCCTGTGTCATGATGTTAGTTACCGTACTCCTCCGAAACGGTTCAACCGATTTTTATGAAATTTTGTATACACCCATGAATAGAACAACATCTATTTTTCATACCCCTAAGTGATAAGGGTTGGTCATAAAATTTTGTCCAAAAAACAATTATTATATTTTTTGGACAAAATTGATTGTTTTTATTTTTTTTCATAATGTGGCATCAAAAGCACATACAACTAGAAATAATTTATTAGGCAAAATAATGTTTGCTGGGTCAGCTAGTAGTAAATAAAAATAAATTAGATTGGACCTGTATTTAAAATATTTATAATGCTAAAAGTAGAAACCTTTTCTCCAAGTCTACAATTTAAACATTCCATAAGCTTCCATTTTTAAAACCATATTTTTTTAATCTTCATGTAGCAATGCCGTCTGCTTCCTGCCTGTTATCTTTTGTAACAGGCTTTTTGTTTGAAACTTTACATTGTTGCAACCTACACATAATATCCATTTGTTTTGTATTGGTGTGACTATGATTCTTTCTGCTGTTGTGAAACCTAATGGTGATTAATCTAAGTGTTTCAAACTCATGCATCAAGAATAGTTATTTTTTAAACATAGGTGTTAAATATACAAACATAGTGTTCATGTTTTGCCATGGAATTTGAAATATAAGTTGACTTTTTATAATTCCTACTTAGCTTAGTTTTTATAATAATTAGGTTGGTCTAAATGGGCTTATAACATAGATTTATCCGTCCAGGAAAAAACTGTTTATATACCCACACTGCTGGATAAAAGCAAATCATTTGGTCAATTGATGGTAATACCCATGGCCTATGGGGAATATTATAACCCTATCACTGAGGCTCCGCTATCTGTCCATCCATGTTACACCAGGTATCACATGACCTGTTATAGCTAGAAAGATGAGATTTCCACAGGGGATATTTTCATAATGCCGCTATAAAAAACAAATACTACTTTATATCTTTTATGAATTAGATAAAGATAGAGACTTAGCAAAGGTAGTAACAGTCGTGAAGTTGGTGGTTATCAAATAGCTTTGATTTTTCATCTTAGCCTATTCGTATCCTCTGAATCCCAAGTTTGACTCACACTTAACCAATTTTGTCTACTCTAGTCTATGAAAACAATGGATTTTTATTTATTACAACTATTACAACATTTACAGTAATCCTTTAAGTGTGTAATAGTGCATCATAAACAAAACAACAGTTTATTTATTTAACACAAGTTAAACAATAATATTGCTTACAAAAGAATTTTATGCCTCATTCATTATTCAGTGACCTTGATAGCAGATTTTAAACAACAATTCCAAACATTGTTGTTGTAGTATAATATATAAAAAAAATATTATTTATTTAATTTATCTTTGTAAAGAATAAATAGAACTTTATACATAGAGAATATTGGAATTTGGGATAGGTGTTTGCCTATTACTGGATATAGTATACCCTTGGGAAAAAATATATTTTTAATTTTTTATGTAAGTAAATTACAATACAAGCATGTTCATAGATACCACTACTACTAGTAAAATCAATGTATAAAATGTTTCGCTAGTTCAGCTATGATAGATTGAAAAAGTTATTTAAATAGCAATTAGCAAAATGGTGAATAAAATAGATAGCACTTGATACACACATCAGCTGATATTTATTATATCTAACTATGTGCGTTTCAATTCAATCTTTGAAACCCTAGTTCACATAAATACTTAGACCATTGTTTAGTCCTAGCTACCGCATTAGGTTAAGTAACCTGCAATGGTAGATTAGTGTGATAATTAAATAATTAAAAAAATAAAATATTAACACCTAATTATGTTCTATTATCTTTACTACAGCAAACATGTCAATACTTGCATCGCATTTTGCCTATACTCATCATCTGACCCATTGGTCTAGTAGTTGTTGTCCCTGACTGCTATACATAAGGTGGGGGTCTAAATTCCCATCCAGGACAAAAGTTTGTGTGATGATGGATGATCATTTGAGCCCTGGATAGTTAAGTGGTTGAGGTAATCTCGCCAAAGCCTCTGTGTGCAGTGTTGTGGGTTCAATCGTCATGATACGCTTGGACTTGCCCCACAAGACTTTTAGTATTCTACAAATTCTTTGCCTTAGTCTGAGTGAATGTGACTTGAATGTTTGTGAAACCCTAGCAACACAAGGATTAAATAATTAAGTGAAGAAAGAATGTTGCTTCATTAGAAGCTGTATTTAATTTATAATCAGTTTAATTCTGAACATGTTTTACCTAAAATTGACTGAGGTTTTTGTAAAAAATATGTATATGATACTATCAATAAATATAATACAAAACTTGACTATATTTAACATATTCTACACAAAGACATGTAAGTGTTGATAAGAAAAACATACACTTAGTAGGAAGTAAACAGATTATGTCATTATCATGTATTGTTATAATCAACTATCTACTGATAAATATTAAGTCTGGTTTAGGTGTATGGTTGTTCATAAAAAACTGACTTTACCCTTTGTTCAATCTAGCATACATTCCTTATGAATCTTATATTATTATCTTCTTCTTCTTATATTTCTTATATATAAAAATGAATTGGTGTTTGTTAGTCTCGCTAAAACTCGAGAATGGCTAAACCGATTTGGCTTATTTTAGTCTTGAAATATTCGTACCAGTCCAGGGAAGGTTTAAACAGTGAGAAAATTGCGACAAAGAAAAAAATACTACGCGGCTGAAACCGCGGGAAACAGCTAGTTAGATATAAGTATTAGTTTAATTTTAGTAGTGTCAGTTTTAACGTTGGTTTTATATTGTTACAGTGTGGCACCGAAGACTGTTGCAAGCCCCATCCCGGTGAGCAAACCAGTTATACCTCAACATGGTGAGTAAAAATATGTTTATATAAATAAACTCAATTTTTTTCGCAATGTTTTATGTTCAAAACTTTAGAACATATTATATTACAGCTTATTATCTGTAAACATTTATTTAAATACTTTCTGACCCAGCAAACGTGGTTTTGCCATACTATTGAGTGTTAGGAAATGGAAAATAAATTAATTGGTATGAAAAATAGATGTTATTCGATTCTCAGACCTACCCAATATGCATAAAAATTTCATGAGAATCGGTCGAGCCGTTTTGGAGAAGTTTAATTAGGTGCACCGTGACACTGAAATTTTTTGTTATATATTGTTTTCAAAGTTTTACGTACAATTGTGGTACATAAGGCGGACTTATTGCTGCAAAACATTGTCTAACATTCACACTCAGGTCAAATGGAGAAACAGCTTGAGTAGTTACAACATAAATAAATTGTCCTAAATATATAAACATCAGTTACTTTCACATGTCTAATTGCGCTCATCTCTTTACAGCTATTCTTGCCTCGACCAATCAGATGAAGCCGTCGTATTGCCAAGAGTGAGTATTTTTATGTTCTATGTCGCAACACAATAGCTAAAATGTACTATTGTAAAACAGTTTCTAGGTGTAAGAAGAAGTACTTTAATAATTTATAGACTCACGTTAGCAAATATACCAACCAGACTTTAAGTCACTCATTTTAAAAGCTGCTTTTTGGACAGGAAGATGGTGCCTAAAAAATAAGAACGGAGTAACGGATAGCTCTGTGGTGGGATGAACAACGCCTATCACTTATTACGCGTGACGTCGCGGGTTCGAGCCCCGCGTTTGTCTAGCATTTATTGATCCACGCATGTTCATTTCACCCTTAGATTATTGTGAAATCCTCCGCGACGCATAGATTAGATTTTGTAGAGCGGAAATCGATTATTAAATAAAAAATATAATAACCAATTCACCCACATCCTCCCATTTAAATGTTTTCCAGATTACCTACTATCATACCTGTGTATAATATCAAATATGAGTACACAGCTAGGTACCCCATCTATCTTTATAATGAGATTAAAATTACATTCAAAATAACAATTTTATTGATTTCTCAAATGATAATAGCTTAATAAAAAGTTCATCAAAACATGCAACCTCAAATTGAATCTACCAAAATACCACTATCCAAAACCATGACCTACTCAACGGCAATATCATTAATCTCGCAATAAAACAGTATCCCATACATTTGACTCTCGAAGCGACGCATGTGCTGCCAAAATCTATACATAAATGTATGTATGAACATCGTTATCCGCCAACGGCCTTGAGTTAAGATTGACTGGTCAAACAACAGATTTTATTATAATAAGCTAGTGTAAATAAAATGAAATAGTTAGCGAGATATGATTGATGTAAATAGTGTTAATAATGTTACTGAAAAATATTGTCGCAAAATGTTATTAATACCTGGCCAAATTCACGTGAGCGTATCTGCGCGACAACTGGTCGCCGAGATTTTTATATTTCTACCGTTTTCCTCTCTGTGAATAAAAGTAGGCGTTAAGAAATTTGTTCCTTATGTTGCTGGGAGTTTTACAAACATTCAACTTATAGGCACAGAGATACCCAGACTTAGAACAAGCACAATCAGAAGGTCTTCTAGATCAAGCAGGGGCTTGTGCAATGCAGAGATCCAACCAGCGATATTTCGGGTTCAATGACTTATACCACTTGGCTATTTGTAAATAAGTTAATTTTTAAACCACAATGATTGATTGCAATGGCCCTACTCAAAAAAATATTTTTGCAACGACCCTGCGAATCGATTAAACCTTTTTACTAACACAAAAATCTACATCACACGCAATATGTATACATTAGCATTTCATCCACCGTTCTATGTCTGTAAGTAATCACTAGAGGTACTAAACATTACGTATTATCGTCGCAGAGCGAACGACGTGAAAGTGTCATCCCCGCCGTGCCACTCGCCCGGCGCCATACTGCCGGACTTGCCGCAGCCAGCCGAAGATCCCGATAAGGTATACAACCACTTTAAACCATCGTATTATGATTATAATATCATATTCAGCAACTTTCATACAGCGCCATCTAGTGCCAAACTAAGCAAAGCTTTATTATTAGTACAAGACAAATAAGGTATACCACCACTTTAAAGATTTATTGATCAGCGCCATCTAGTTCTAAAACTAACGCTTGTTATATGATACGAGACAAGTGATAAACCATACATGTTATAGATAAATAGCACCCAAACGCAGAACAACATCTGATGCAGCAGACAACTCACTGCAGCCTTTTTGCAATCATTGCCTCAATCTGATAATCTATCAGACCTTTAGCTCTATAGGAGAACACTCCTGTCCTCTTGTACTACTGAGAGAATAGGGATTGATGACTGGGTATAAAAATAAAAAATCTCATTAGTCCCTCAGATAATTGAAAAGTATGAGACACGTATTTTTTCCTTTTTCAGAAAAACTAGAATTGAAAAAGATTAACTGCTTTTAAAGTTTAGGAGAAGTGGCTTGTGACGTAACGATATGGTAAAATGTATACTCAATCGTGATGTCAGGTTAACTATGTCTTTAGTTCTTAGTGCAAACATAAAACAGAAATAGCATAAAGTTTACAATAGTTAATCCCAAAGAAACCTCTCAAACATAAGTGACCCCATTTTACATAATTATACAGTAATTCCTAACCCCTCATTAACACAGCTATGTGGACAGAACTCCGGCCTGTCGAAGGAGGCCTCGTCGTCCGAGACGCAAGCCTGGCTCGCGCGACACCGCTTCGCGCATCACGCTGCCACGTTTACCAACTTCTCTGGAGCTGATCTTCTCAGGTATGTACCAAAATCTACCTTTAACTATATTTTTTACAAAGTATTTTGAAGTTTGACGTGTTATTAAGTCTGTTTGTGACGTCAATTAGTTAATTTAGTTGGTTTTTTTATTGAACATGTAAAAAAGCCGGCGGCGAGCCGCTTAAAAATTAGGGAAGAATAACCGAACGTAGCTAAAATTACTGAAGAGGGGGAAGCAAATGAAAGCGCACTGAAATATAATATTGATGAGAGAATCCAAAAAGTTGTCAGTTTTGTTTGAAGATAAAATAGGTGGTGAGGAAATGGGATGATATTGGAAAACCAATGTCAAGAAAAAAAACTTAATCTCAAAAATGATTTTTTCTCGTGGATTACTGTTGCGTTTGACTGCCATGGAACTTGTAACGAAATTAACAGTTTGGAATGATTATAATTTATAAATGAAAATAGTCTAGAGTCCCCGAGTTTAGCCTTCCTGGGCTAATCTAAGGTTCTTGACCATTAGTTTAGTGTTTTAACAGATTAATCTAATAGTCTAAGCATTTGTATAATTTTTGTTACAGGTTGTCCCGAGATGACATCATCCAGATCTGTGGACTGGCGGACGGAATACGTCTATTTAATGCTCTGCATGCCAAGTGAGTATAAAAGAACTTTTAGCCTCTATTCTCTCTGAAGTCCTTATTAACCACTCCCGGGTCCCGATGAAAGCTAGTGTTAAATGTTTTGGTCATGACTTTATAGGAGAAAGGACCATACATGTATTTTGTTTGATTATAATCTTAATATATATAAATGTCGTGTCACAATGTTTGTCCTCAATGGACTCTTAAACCACTTAACCGATTATAATAAAATTCGCACACCATGTGCAGTTCGATCCAACTTGAGAGATAGGATAGTTTAAATCTTAAGTTATAGTCGCAATTTCTTCTAACCACGCGGACGAAGTCGCGGGCAACAGCTAGTATAATATAAATAATTTGGTTGGCTGGGTACTGGCTTCTTCGCATATAGGGAACGTTGATCACCACGCTAGCTCATTTTTCTTTGTATGCTTTTGGTACAATCCCTTGATTGTTTTGATTCACTAATCAGCCTGGTAGGACGAAGTTTCGAGACAATAGTGTAAAGAGTAATTAACATCCAAACATACAAACTTTCGCGTTTATAAGATTAGTAGGATTTATAAGTGTCTCTACATGAAGGTTGTATTTCTGTGTAGACGTATCGAGCCCCGGCTGACGGTGTACGTGTGTCCGGCGGGCAGCAACATCTACAGCGCGCTGTACCTGCACGCCTGTCGCGCGCACGAACTCAGGAACAAGCTCAACACGCTCGTGCACGCCACCAAGGTGAGGATATATACCTGGGGATAGGTACCTGGGTGGCTACTGATATTTTAAAATCACTGTGTTGGCAAAATGCTTAGGAGAGAATAGTATCATTTTAGTCGAATTTCCATTCAAACATCGGCAATAGTCGGAGGAGCTCGGGGCTAAGCCATCACAACACAGATTAAGCTACGCTTGACGCGGTTGGTCCGTAGGAAGGTGACCATCTTTGTCATAACGAGTTCCTCCTTGTTTCGGAAGGCAAGTTAAATTGTGAGTCCCGGCTGTTATTATTCCATCTTTGGCAGTCGTCAGAAGGCTCCCCGTCTATGAGGAATGACATAAAGACTCTTCACCAAGTCCTCGAGGAGTCATGCGTGAGTGATCCCGTGAGTCTAGCTTAAGCAGTAGAAAGCAAGTTACCTAAGTTCCAATTACTTACTATATCCTATTTATCCCCAGGAATGCGAGACAGTCCTTGTGTCCGGTCCGAACGGCGCCCGCGTGCGTCTGACCGACGATCTGGTGCGACACATGCCCGACAACTCCACCTACCGGCTGGAGAGGGTCGACGACAGCAGTGTGTTGCTGCTCAGCGCTACCAACAACAACTGAGGATCCGTGTGAAGTGTGGAGGAGGCGGAGACAGATGGAGAGTGGGAGGAGGCGAGGATATAATACTAGACTAAAAAGATTGGACGTGACTTGAACGGAAATGACGAAAACATACACTCCCAACTAAGGGATGTTATGTTATGATGCTAAAAATCATGATTCTGGACGAGAATTTGAAGAATTATGGTCAAACTGACTGTAGGATGTCGATAGATACTGATTACTCATGCAAAACAGTATTCAGCCGAATCCGGTCAGGCTGGAAGATACACTTAAACTTCGTTTGGTATAAGACCATGCAGGAGACTTGAACTGATGCTATGATTAGTTCAAAAATGAATTTCAAATAACGGTAAATATCTTTCCAAGATGTTTATTGAGACTACTCGGTTATGTCTTTTAAATCAAGAATTACTAGGAATAGGTTTGAGGCCTATTTTAACATGAACTGATTCTAATGCTGTGTGCCGTTTAGATATTGGTTTGAATAAAACAGTGATAACATACCAAAAAATATTGTTTTATAAATAAATACTGTTTTATAATAAAACTTAAATAGTTCTTTCGCTACTTCACACCTTTAAGTGTCAGTTGAGTTGAGACTTAACGGCGACTTAAAAGTAAGTAGAGTATCGGTATTTGTTCATAAGCTTAATAAAAGCTGATATTTATATTAATTGGAAAATGTATGGTATAAAATATGCCAGAAAAATATCTTGCCTTGGATTTAAAAAGAAATTGTCGAAAGCAATTTCATTATATGAAGTCAATTGATTTATTCTTTGTAATCGGCTTATTCCTGAATTTATTTCTTAATGTCAATTTTTGTGGAGGTAATATTGTATGTTGTACAGCTGAATCCGGTGAGACTGGAAGCCGATACCAACATAGCTTTAAAAAAGATGACAGCAAAAATGATAAATTGAAAATTCTATTTTTTCTGTATTGGTTTAACATATGGTATTAACATAATAGCTAAGCCGTACCCACTAGTTGACCTGTGTTTTGGCTTCATAAACAGCCTATGATATCACAAATAAGGTGGCTATCCATTGGTAAGTATTTTCAAAATCGGTTCTCTACAATGTCACAATCTTCCTCTTTATAATGTTATCCTAGATTTAATTTCAAAGAAAGCCTGATATTGTATATCTCAATTGGACTTTCATGAACTGGATTCGACTATAAAATATATATCATTAATGTAAGTTTGTATGTTTGAATGTTAATTAATTATAGAAAGGGGCCATGGAGTAAATCTTGTCATAAAATCTCACTCATCATCATATCTTAGTTTTAAAAACAAATATATTTTATCTATTCTCTAGTTTTAAGATATTATTTACAGTTAAAACTGTGTCTATTTTAAATACTCTATAGTAAAACTAATTCGATAATGTAAATTATTATTTAAATAAAACAGGAAGTACAATTTCCCTATTTTTCCTACTGGTAACACTTATCCATAGGTAGCCTAAAGTGGCAATACTAAATGGGAATTATTTTACATGAAATTCAATATTTTTGTACAAATTATTTTTTCACGTTTACAGTTATTTTTCAATGATCGCAATAATAATTATTTACATTATTGACTTAAATTAGTTAAGTTTATTATTCCGTATTTTTAATTCGGTGCAACATTGCACCATAGTGTAATAGCGTGAAGGTAGACACGGGTCTATGTGTTGATTATTTGTTAAGTGTAACGAGCGAGACTTGTGCCCAACATAGCGGCCTGTCCCACCGTTGGGCAAAGGCCTCTTATCGCAGAGAAAGAACGAGCAGTGATCAACACGATTGCTCACTGCTGGCGATTTCGAATTGAACGTTTCCTCACTATATTTTCCTTTAATAACTATTAGACTGGTTTTAAAACATACAAATCTGTATTAAAGAACAATAAATACATAACAAAATATCGCCCTCACTTAGTATTCCCGTCTTTAGCATTTCCAAACGGAATATAGAGACTTATGATCGTCATTTTGCAAAGAGTCGTTAACGCAGGACAAAACCAATCACATGATATTTTTATAAGCCTTTCAAAATCCGTGTGGATTTTAAGTGTTGTGGTGCAGGTCTCGTCTAATATGCGTGTCATATAATAAGGGCAGCTGCACGCCTCGTATATAAGTTAGCTTTAATATCGGTTGTTATGTAATCACAGATTATAATTGTTATTAGTTAGTGCATGTTAGATAATTTAATATATCATATTTTATGTTGGACTAGTTTCAAGTGTTTTCGTTGTCATTAAAACCACTGCAATTTTGGTATTTAAAAGTTCTGAGGGCCTAAATATTTAAATTTTATTAACAATTGCAATTAATTAAAATTGTAAGAAAATAACTTGTTTTTAGAACAAGTCGTGGCTACAAAATGTCAGTTCCATTTAAGCCATTCGTTCAGAGAAATTTAAATTGTCAACATATCCTTGTCTAAAAAGTTGTGATCAAATATTACAAGCAGTGTTTTGAAACGTGGTTTTGAATCAGGTGCCTTAAAAGTGCCTAACACGACCTCTGGGTCAGCGCTGTTGCATTACGGAGTATTATGATAAAATATTTTGTAAGATTATTAGTGATCGGAATAAGATATTATGTTGCATGTATAGTTATAGTAAATGTATGAAGTATATAGTCAATAAATGTATAAAAGACCAGCAGTTCGTTTTATTTTTCAGTGTTGCGTATTGTAAAGAAATCACGTTTCTAATTGTTAAGTTACCGACATTCGCTTAGTATTTGGATTAATATTAAAACAGAATTTCAAAATTTGTGTTTTGCTTCACAAGTTTATTGCGTGGATCATAGAGGAGGCCTAGTCACGGATAAATTTCTTATATTCATATTTTTCATCTTGCATCATATTTACACAGTTACTTGTTGTCTCCACCACCCTCTGGTTAACTGGTAGAGAATGTCTCAAACATTAAGTCTGCTCGTACATATTCTGCTCGTACATTCATGTATGGAAGAATAAATAAATTTGAAATAAAATCACAAAATAGCTTAAAAAATTTATTAAATATTACAAAAGGCACTGTACCTTAATACTGGTCCTATATAATATACAGCGTTTTGTGATGGTTAAGGCAATACAGTTAGTTTAACAGTAACTGCGGGAGTCCTACCGCCTACCCAGGAAGACATTTAACTGTGGAAGCGGAGAGAGGCCGCTATATATTCATAAACCGGCCTCTCTCTTACACAATTGAAAGTCTTACTCTAAAAAGTGATTGTAAGACCCCAGTAGCTAATACATAACATGATTAAAAGTAACATCTGTATCTAGTTAAAATATATAAAAAAATATACAGTTTTCATTGAGAATAATTTAAACCTGAAAGCATTAGTTAGTGCACTTAATCTCAAATGGAATTTATTGACCCATTTATGGAATTAATTGACCCCAAATGTGGCACAGTTGACCCTATACTTTCCATTGATATTTTCATATCAAATATAAATTGCATTGATTTTAAAAGGTCTCACTGAAACCACATAATTATTGTCATAAAAAGTTATAATGGAATGTAACATAGTCTTGTAAACATACATAAGACAGTGCCTAATATTATGCAGGTATTACATTTCGTGTCGATAAGTTTACTTATTTAATCATTTATGATCTAAAAGGGTGTATTTACAGGCCGACCTACCCGTGAAAGGGTTCCAGGTACTAAATTAATGTTAATTCTTATAAAATTATAACAATAACTTTTATTTTTAAGTATTGGACATATTTCTCGATGAATAAGATATTGTGTAAGACAGAAATCGTCATGAAATTGTTCTTTACATTTTTTGAAAATTTTTGTGTATTAATTTTGTTAGAGAAATATATCCGACACTTCTTACATTAAAAAAGATAAATACTTAAAAAGCAATGCCTTTTAGACCCTTGTCGCTACGTAGGGTCACTTGGAGATTATATCAAATCAAGACAACATTATGGAATACAATGAGAAACATTATATGAATTGCATATCAAGCACTCTAAAGTACCCTTAAGTTTCATTTTAAAGGTATAAATAAGACTTGGATATAAAAATGGCTTGTCATAATACGATTTAGTCAAAAAACATCGTTTTAGAACTAAATTGGAATGAAAATAAAATGGTTTTTAGGCCTTGTTTCAAAAACGAATCTCGTTAATTTTATCCTAGGTTGTAGATACTAGGTAAGTCACTGCACAGCACTCACTTCTGTTATAATATGCTAGAGTAGCTATTTCTTTCAAAATTACTTATGTAAAAACTTGAAGCTCTCTTTGGGCTCCTAGTGAAGTTAGTAGATGTCAAATGTTTAGTGTCAAAGCTTCAAAGGCTCTCACTAGCCAGTGACCGCTCTCAAACGCCAATACACCAATACACAAGTCAAAGAATAAAAATTTGGAGTGTTTCAGTCTAGCATATTTCAACAAATCCCAGTAGATACAGCCACAATCAAAATTTTAATAATATATAACTTTACATACTTGTAAAAGCTCAGACCTACGATACATTTTAGAATAAATTGTGCTGATTAGTTTTAAGCTTTATTTTGGTAAAATACATTAATTAGTACTTACATTTTATTAAAGGCCCCTGTGACAGTCTTGGCCTAGCCTTTTTAATGTAAATTCAGTCATCTGACAAGTCATAATGGTTTAGGATATTTAGAATAACAAAAATCAAATTGATCCATCAGATAGATTTTTAATATTTTAATTTTATCGCGTAAAGGAAAAAAAATATTAGTGTTGAAATCCTAAGTGACGTCACTTAATAGTACTTTTTACTGTAAACTACTAGCTCCAAGTTTTGTAAATTTCAGCATCTTTAACGCCATTTTATTTCGCATTTTTATTTATTTGCTCAAAAACATAAGAAATTACTTGAAAAAAAATCTATCTGATGTAATAATTAGATTTGTTACTTAAATACCCCATTTAAAATTGCTAATTTAGTTAAAACAAGGTGATATCGTCCACCCTTAATATAAATAATGAGTAATTATCAAGGTATGGCGATAACAATTTAATATATATGTATGTATATAAATATTTTTAGAAAAAGTATATTTTATTTCTTATTATACATAAAATCTTTACATAAAGTAATGCTAGTGGCAAATTAAGACGCATTTTTCGATAAACAATGTTTAACGACTCTTGTAAAGTAACAGGCCCGTCTAGTCAAATGCCATTTCTACAGTAGCTAGAGACAACATAATTATGGAGTTAGTCACGTGACTTAAAACAAAATGTCATTTCCATACATTTTGGCTCTTATTTTTGACGTTAACGATTGTAGAAATGAAACTTGGCTAAAGGAGCATCTGTATCGCATTCTAAATATGTAGTTTCATACTAATTGGTCCAGCCACATTTAAAACTCAAGTTTTTCTACATGGAACAGTCAATAAATTTCTATTTGATACAAAATACTTTTAAGTTAAGGAAAAAATCTTTTTCTCATTATTTTTTCTGTCTATAGTCTTTTCGCAAGGTATGTTATTCCAACTTTAAATCTCAATTTAGGTATATTATGAATTAATATAGTCTCTGCACTACAGGAATGTAATTTCGGAATCATTTTCAGCATATTTTGTATAAAATAGAAACTTATTGACTACATTACAAAATGACTTATTTAATTTGATGTTTTTGTTGATATTTTCGAGTCAACCACCGGGTTTTATTTAAGAGTTATGTAAAGCCACATCAACCAGCAACAACCATAATGATACAGTAGGTGTCCAGGTTTAAACCTGGTTTGTTATAACAACCTTACTTTGAGTGGTTAGAATGACAATCTTGATCCACAAAATGTGTACTCAAATTTTTATTTTGACGAACTTCATAAAAAAACGACAGTTTTTATTTGAATTCAAAAAGTAGGAGTTTCTTAATGTGACCGAGTTTTATAACGATTGAGATCGCGCTCACTGAAAACCAGGGCGAAGGGTTCGATCCCCGCGTAAAACAAGCATTCGTGTGATCACGACTGCTTGTTTTGAGACTGGGTGTCTTATGCATGTAACTGGAATGTTTGTGAAACCACCGCGACACAAGGACTAAATTAACTCTGGCGGGAGAAGTTTCTCTTAGAAAAGCACTTATTAAGCAGTGAAGGGTGGGCTAAACTGGGGGCTGTCCAATGTAAATACACCTTTAAAAAGTTCCACTTAGTAGCCTTATTTGCATAAATGAATTTTGGTTAGAAATTCCTTAGTGTGAGAATATTTTTTGTTCGGATCTCCTTGAAAGCTACAAAACCAGTCTTAGACTTTTAATTAAATACATGTATAAGATCAAGATTGTCTTGATAACCAGTGTAACCTGGCCCCTCAGTTGTCGTGCAGCGTGTTGGGCGTGAGCTCCACGTAGTTGGCGGGCAGCATGCCGGTGCGGCCGGTGCGCAGGACCTGCCCCGTCATCCAGCCGGAGTCGATGGACGTCACGTTGGATATGAGGTCGCCTTCGCGGAATGATACCTGCGGGTGGAGGTTAAGGTTAGCACTTTGTTTCATGTTAGTGTCAGATTTGCCATAGGAAAGCCATAGAAAGAGTACTTCCTTAAGAGAGACAAGAAAAAGTATCAAGATATAAGAAAGTGAAAAGAGACAGATGGAAACCGCTACTCTGACAAGCGCACACCACTTATTTGTATTGATTAGCAAACTAATTGACTTGGACCATTTCTTGACGTAACTCTTTAGTTGAAGGCGAAAATTTTCTAGGGGTTGACGAAAAGTCGTCAAATATAGCTAGCTAATCGTATGTTCTGAAAATTTGACTGCAGTGCTAGACAAATCCCTCTTCCTATTCGGACGAGGATGGCAGACACGAGTTCTGAATACAATGCTTGCTTACTTCGGATTTAATCTATTTCAAAATCTGAAGTCATAAGGGGCACATTTATTAAGACTGTTGCAGATTTTTTTTAATAAAATCATTTTTTGTATAAGCAGGATACATCATCACTAATACATGTCTTTTTTCGTGAACACTTGAGTTGTAGCGTAGTTGAAGTAGGATTAGGCTCCCAGGTTTCCGCATAATGGATACCTTCACCTAATTTTCGTCCAACAATATTAAAATACACATACCTCATCGCTGTCGCTCGCCTCGTAGTCATACATCGCTATGTATACTCGCTGTAACAAAAATATAAACATTATTTAATTATATTTAGGTCGATCAAAGTAAAATCACTGGTTAAGCTTAGACTTGATCCACGGATGGGTAACCATCTATGCCATAACGAGTTCCTCCGTGTTTCGGAAGGCACGTTAAGCCAATAGACCTGGCTGTTGAAACCGCATCTTGGACAGTCGTTACGGGATGTCAGGCGCTAGAATGTCTAGCTAAAGGTCAGATAGGCACTTTCGCTCCTTGTAAAACACTGGTACTTAAGTGCATCCAGTTAGATTGGAAGTCGACCCCGACAAATTTAAGAAAATGCCATTATTTAAAAAAATAAAATGACTTAGTGCGGGTTGTTTCACAAACATTCAAGTCACATGCACAAAGAAACCCAGACTCAGGACAAGCATACATAGATCACACAAATTCTTGTCCTACGCGGGTATCGAGGACGTCTAGTGGGTTTGGCGTGGTGACCTCAACCACTCGGCTATCCGTGCAGTCTTCGATTATTATGATGATAATAATACCTGGTTATGATGATTAGCAGGTTGTCTGGGCATCTCGTTGGCGAGAGGGTCGAGGTCTGTGACGCGTCCGATCTGGCGCCCGGTCTGCTGCTGTACCGGCTGGTGGGAGCCTGGGGGGGGGGGGGGAGACAGGTTGAGATATTATGTATATAAATGGATAGCTGAATACCACTGCAGTAGAAATGGAGAATGTTGTAAGTTTTGTAATAATTTCATAAATGCTCAACTCAGTCATTCATTCAATTTCTATTCGTGAAAACCTAACTTAATTATTAACAAGTGCTTGCAAGTTAAATGGGCCATTTTGCAGTGAAAATCCCGCTTTAGTTTCTAACAATAGGTACTTATGGTGTAATAAACGTAATAGGATTTAAATTAATATCTACAAATACATTTAAAAGGATATTATAAATAGTATTTTACTGTGTAACTAATTAAATAATAACAGCATTACTAATTCATTATTATAATCTACAATTATATTTGTAATCGGCTTTAAATAAAACTAAAATAAAAATCATCAAATATAAAAAAAAATACATAAAATAAAAAATCACCCAAAACCAAGTAAAAAAATGAATAAACATAAAATGGATGATATAAAAGCAAACACAAAATATAAAAACAATTAAATTGGGTATTAGATAATTTAGATCAAAGAAATCGAATACCCAATTAATAAAAAGAACAAACCTCTTTTCCCATCACTAGTGCTGTTATAAATCAACGTAGTCGACCCCCTCTGAGTGTTAGGGGGCGCTCTGGGCCCATCACTAATAGGGTCATAGTCCTGAATCCTTCCAATTTTCTGCTGCTGCGCCTGTTGTTGCGCGGGGTAATTCTGATACGGGGGGTAATATTGCCCTTGATAATCCTGGTATTGGTAGGAATATTCCTCTTTAGGCTTGTAATATTGTTCTTGGTACTGTCTGTTGTGGCCTGACGGCTGATGGGGTATTTGCTGATGGGGTATTTGCTGATGGGGTAATTGCTGGTGGGGTTGTTGATGTTGCTGGTGTACAGGTTGGGGTAACTGGGCGACGGGCGGCTGTTGGTACTGCGGCGCTGGGGTCTGGTAGTGGTTCTTCGGGGGTAAGTTCGGCGCCGGAACGTTTGGGGGTAACATTTCTGTCGCGTAGTTGTCGATTTGCTGATGGTAATTGTCTGAAGGCACGTCTATAGCGGGGCACACAATGACATTAGAAACATATGGGTTGTGGTCGGAAAAATAACTAGAAATATTTATTTACATGATTATACTTAGGACTAGCTATTCCAGAGACTTTGTTCTACATCTTTTGAACAATTTTTCTAAACTTGCTCAAAAAATGGCTTGAACGCAAGTTTTAACTGCTTGCAAGAGTCTTGGTCCTATTATTATATTAATATAGCTATATTTTGTTACTAAATAATAAAAATGCTATAAAAATGTTATTGCACCTAGATGGCGCCACTTGTAGTGTTAAAAATTGTAATTATTTTTGTGCTATTTGACATAAATGTTGTCTGTTTCGAACTACTTTGTGTACTTTATCAGGTCCTATGACTGGGCCTTGGTGATTAGGCAGAATATTAAATTGATGTATTTTTTATAAGTTAATTCCAGAATGTCTTATGATCGCATGCAAGCTCTGCAATTGCATATGAATCTGTTATAACTATTACATGTTATACTTTTAGCGAGAAAACCTGAATTTTGAAAGAGTGGAATCTAAAATCATCATCAGATTAGGCGTTGTTCGTATTCTTATATCAGAACAGGCCATTCTACCAAAAAATACGAGAACAGCAGGTCAATTGATATTTACTAATTATTTAACAACGGTTATTGTTTCATGCATTATCTAATCTTACTATATTCTTAATTTCCAAAAAAAAGACAATCTGAAGTAGCTTACACTGACCAATTCATCACAAATTTCTCTAGTTATTAAACAAATTGTTTTAATCGTTATTTTTCCGACCATAAACGATGAAGTTAGCGACATATGTTCACAGACCGCATGACTGAACCAGGATACATGGTGAATGTGCAATAGCGAACTGTGTGTATGGGGAGAACATGACAGCTGTATTTGATCCACATTTGTATAGTTTTATATTTCACATTCTGATATATGACAATAATATTATATTCGTATCATTTATTCCACAATGTGCTGAACGTGAATCAATATTTTTTTTTTATGAGAGTAAAAATCTTTTCGAATAACAAAATTAAGTAATACTGACTTATTCAACAGAAAAAATTCCTAAGCATATTTTTTTTAAGACGGCACGTTAAAATCTGTTTTTAATTGTTATTCAATGTGGATTAGATAAAGCTAACATGTTAACGTATTGATAACAAATGGACATTTAATGAGCTGTGAACTGAACCCAGATTAGTCTTAATGATGTATTAATTGATATTTCATTATTTTACGATAATCATAATGAAATTATTTTTAAAGTTAACTAAAATATTCTTTTAAAGGTTTGTCTGATATTATAAATATAAAAATAATCAGATTATGTAATTTCTTACATAAAATTGAATTATATAAGATGCGAATAAACCATTTGATATTTTTATTTATTTCATAAGGTTTACTCACGCGTATTGATCGGATTAGTCTGAATAGTTTCGGACCCAACAGGAGCCCTTAATCATCTAGGAAAAATCTAATTTAGGTTCATACAAATAGAAAGATTTCTCTTTTATGACTTATTACACGATTTTTTTGTAAGATTTTATTTAATTATATTCGAATCAAAACCCAAGAACTTTAAGTTTACTTCACCTAGATTCAGTCCACAGCTTAGTAACCATATTATGAAGCATTAAATCCTTTCAACTTTAAACATATTGCTATTAGTTATTATAACACCATATCTATCAACATAGAAAACATTTTGGCAATTCAATAGATAAAGGAAACGGGTACAATTCTATACCGTAATATATTACCCGTTTCACAAAATGCCCGACCAATTTCGGTCACGACCGCTATAGTCAAGTCAATGTTTCTACAGGATCTTACGTACTTCATAATAGGTTTTTCACACACACAACACACAACCAACATCACCAGTAATATATTCTCCACTCACCAACAATTTCTCCGTTTTCATTGATCTGCCGCTGTTTCTCCATTTGAGCCTTCTTCTCCAGTTCTCCATGGTACGCGACGTTGCTTATTATTTTAGTGTTCGCTTTAATTCTTAAGGTTTCTGGGTCGTCTGCCACCTGGAATAAGGATCGAGGTTATTAGAAAATGTTTTTGTGCATATAGTTACATGCACTGCATATTATGGTGACTTGTTTCGTACCCAAAAGCATACCTATCATATGTGCTGCGTATGATTCGTTGCATACGTGGCATGGGGTGCGTATGATAAATATGACCCTTAAGAATCATTTATGTTGCATATAATACGTATAATATGCGTCGAGTATACAGTTCTTTCTCATAATAAATACGGTTTGTTGCATACGTCGCGTATGCCTAGCGTATAATAAGTATGAATCGTATCATACATGTCGCGTATGATACACATGATTTGTATCATAACCATTACATATGATAAATATGCAAGATACATGTAACATAGTTCAACATACGTGTCACGTATGATAAATATGATTCGTCACAACTTTCAAGTAAAGACATATATGTCACGTTTTATCATATAAACCAGATGTTACCTGTGTGAATTTCCCCTTGCTCTTCTCGAAGGCTGCGTGGTATGTGACATTGCTTTGTAACTTCGTATTCTCGGCTATTCGTTTGAGCTCGGGTGTTTCCGCCATCGTCGTCGGCTTCGCTTTTGGCACGTGTCTGTAATTGTAAGATAAAAATTGATCTATAGAATTTATTATATTGAGGACAACTGATTTATGAAAAGATACACTCTTATACAATAACGTTCTCGATTCATTAATAGCACACAGTAATTTGCGCTGATATAAATGTAAATAAGGCTTATACGTGAAATTTTTTAAGCTAGTCGACATTTACAGGATAGAGAAGAAACGTAAACGAAACAAACTCATATAGTTTTCCAAAACAAGTAAATAAATGCAGTGCCATTCCTGGACTAGCCTTCGGACGCTAATAGGGATGATGACTGGGTATAAAAAGAAAAAATCTCATTAGTCCCTCAGTTAGATAATTGAATAGTATGAGACACGTATTTTTTCCTTTTTCAGAAAAACTAGAATTGACAAAGATTAACTGCTTTAAAGTTAGGAGAGGGGGCTTGTGACGTAACGATAGAGTAAAATTTATACTCAATCGTGACGTCACGAGTAAGTTTCATTCACTGTAATTTGGTCAATTTATCATATATTTAGTCATCCGTATTAAATATCTTATAATTTGAAATTATAGGAATATGTTGAACGACGGTACCGAACACCATGGGTTATCAACCCGACAACCTTCCATAATCACGCACTCGCTACAAGACACAAACAAAAATTTTCCAACAAAGAACTACAAAGAAAAGATCCAATTTAACCGAAACACCGCGCAAAACACAGTGTACGTTTTGGCGTGTCTAATAAACTACGTTTCTCTAACAAAAACCTCTTAAAATAGATTATAACTTACGTTTCGAACTATTAATAATAGCCGTAAATTTTCAGACAGAGGTATTTGCTTTCGAGCGTACATCGGACAATGTGCTTGGTTAGCAAAAAAATGCTTCCGCGGTCAGTAAAAGTATGATGGTAAACGACTTTCGTTTGATATTGCACGCACGTTTGTTGATTACTTGACAGTTTGTGTTCATTTTAATTAGTGTAAAGTTGGAATCGATATTCAGGAGAAAAAAATGCATTTTTCGTAGAATACTTTACTATTTTCTGCTTAAAGTCATGGTTTTATTATTAGAAATATGCTGCTTCCATACAAATTTTGATTCGCTGATGACATTGCTTGGTTGTCTTGAAGAATTTATTTATTATTTATAACCGATAACTAAAATTAAAAACAGTGAAGTGCGAATCGTAGTCCAGCCATTAAGAGATCTGTACAAATAGGCTAAACATAAATGTGTGCGACGGACAGGATTTGTAGCTACCTATACTTCACCCGCCAATTTACCGCCGTTACAACCGTTGTTTAACAATCTTTATTTGAAATACATCATCTGTGTAAATTTCAATTTTTGACTGCACGGATAGCCGAGGAGTTGAGGTCACCACGCCAAAACTACTTATCCACATTACTTCTCAAGTAACCATTCAAAATGCCATATAAAGTTAAAGAAAACCGACAAACCGTCAACTAGACGTAACATCAGACAGTCACTTACATAATTAGTTCTTAGATAACTTGTTTCATTGACACCCGTTTAGTCGTAACGTAGTTTGCTAACATGTTGTTGTATGGACTGATTTTAATGTAAATGTCTTTTGCATAAATTATAATTTATAATATATGTATGTTTGTTTTGTCCTGCCTGGGTTTATCAATGGATCTTGTTAGTATGTGGTTCTGTGTTTTGTATGTGTGTGTTACTAGTATTATATTTTGTTACTAAGTTTTGGTTGCTGTTAATTTTTTGGTGTTATTGTAACTTATGTAAATTATATTGTACTGTTATTTTAAATATATACCTAAACAAATGATACTTTTTTTTTTAAATATCAATTCTAAATGTCATAGCTGCGAGTTGCGTAAGCTAAAATTTTGCAATCAATAAATAATAAAAGTAATAAATAATAATAAAAGTAGGTACTTAAAAATGTATACAGGTAATCATTTTATCCTGGACACAAGATAATTAAATTTTTATTTCTGATTTATTTGCTTAATCTAATTCCAAAAAAGTAACCATAAATAAAAGACAGAGTGACATCCTAAATAAAATTAAAGAGATCACCACTTAGCCTAAACCCGATTTTTAGTAGGTATTTGTTGTTATGGCGGCAACATAAACACATCATATTTCAGCTATCTCAGTTCATGAGATACAGCTTGAAACAGACGAGCGGAGAGCAAACCATTTAGTAACAAAGTTCCATTTTTAACCGACTTTAAAAAAAGAAGGTTACTCAATTCGGACGTTTTAATGTTTCTCATCGTTTTTAAGTACGGTAGCCTTAAAACCAATGCCCAAGAATATCATAACAATAGTTATTTATTTGTTTTCTGAACGGAAAACGAAAAGGGACGTGATTCACACATTACGCAGTCTGGCATAACAACACTGTTATGAGTAACCCGAGTAATTGCTATGAGTAACAACATAAATACATCACTATTGCAGTTAAATAAATATAGATCGGATGTTCGGCATACTGTGAATAGTTTCAGTAACAATTATTATTGTGTTTCTTGATAGGAATTTTCTGGAAGAACAAAGGATTCTTTTTTACATTCCACAACTTTTCACACAACGCCATCTAGTATCAAGCTAAACAAAGCTTGTATTAAGAGTACTAGACAGCTGATAAACATTCTAAATACATTTATAATAAAATAAATTTGTAAAAAAATCGTGCTCATCGTGCAAGTACAAACATTTCATGTGGGAGAATCGGAACCCACGGCCTCCGATAAAGCAGTCAGGGTGGACTAAACACTAGACCAACAGTCCAACAGTAAACCTAGCTAATGACTCAAAAATCTCTGAAAAAAAAAATTGTTTGTCCATGCGTCAAACACCCTGTACAGAAAATCTTATTTTATCGACAGATCCGATGGGAATTCTCAAATAGATCGTATACAACCTTATCAGTATTTGTTTTCTGCACGAAAATCGCTCAATTCCTAGTCTGGTATAGTTACGTTGAGCAGGAGTCATTTATAAATAATTAATGACTCTGAAAAGATAGGGAACCACTTACAAAAGTTGTTGGAATATATAAATTTAAATTCACCCGCATTCTACCTACAATGAGATTTTTATTTCTTTTTCTAATTTCTGAACACTATTTCTTAAATGAGGCAACGACCTACGTAACCTCTGCAATTAATTTCAAACACAACATCCCAAAATGTAAACCAGGGCCTGTGAACAAATTAGCGCTACACTAACGAATCACTCAAATGTAAACTGACAAGTCAAAGTCACGTCACTTGTCGAATAATAATGTCATTACGATACAATAAGGGTCTAAACAGACGGACCGCATTTCAACTCCAATCCAACTGCAAATTTGCAGTTCGGATTCAGTTTGAACGCAGTCCGTCTGTCTAGAGCCTTTGACTTCTATTTGTTTTCTTTTCTACGATGTGCCATTTTCTAAGCTTCTGACCTTAGGCAACATATTCTAAGGAAACTGCAAAACATACTCATATGACATTGAAGTAAGTACTAACTAATTTCGCAAATGATTTGAACACGAAGTTAACAATGGCGTATTCTTTTCATTTACATATTATTATCATTGTTTGACGCATAGGTAATTATCGACAGAATAACAAAGGTTTTGTACGTAAAATGCACCAGACTTGGGAAATATACTTGATTTTGTCATTGAAATATCGGGGTACTTATTTACTGTTAGGCTATCCTGGGATTGTATGAAGGAATACAATGCATTGCCCTACACCGACACAAAAACGCGGATGACGTAGCACGGCGGTTCAGGTTTAGTCAGTAAGAGTCTGACACTACCCATTTCGTCCCCCAAGGGAGTGGGTGTCCATGAGGATTCCTCCGCCTATACAAAAAAAAGGCTTTATCCTGGGATGGGTAGCTCAGCGCCCTATCAGCACCAGCGCCTCAAATCATTGTCAGCAATCTCTGTGCAGCCCGCTACGGCTGATGCCTGTGGGGCAGCGGGATTGTCCGAAAGGGTTCCGTGGCCCCGATACACAGGGGGCAAAGGAAAGAATATGGATTGGTTTTAGTCAGTAGAAGTGTGACACTCTTTTCCGCCCATCCTAAGGCGAAAGGGAAAATCATAAAACTGTTAAAAAGGACTTAAAAATCCCCCTACAGTGTATACCTTCCACCCCCCACAACTTTTAAATGGCTCGCCAGTTATCTTATCAAACAACACTCAACCTAAGAAAGCGTCGGGGGTGGATTAAATGAGAGATTTACTTTGATTAGCAGAAGAGTTCAGATTGCTTACTTCTGAACCTTTAATATAAATATTTTTACGGTGTGGAAGAGAGACGAAAATCTACTGCATGTAACGCGCTGTCACGCTTCCACACCAGCAATAAAATTGTAATCCGTGCCGGCTTCCAACTTAATTAATATGATTCATACTTTAAATCTGGCATTTATTACTATTGCGTGTTTCGCTTAATAGTTTCAATGAAATATTATACTATTTTGTGTATTTAATTTGTGATTTTAATTAACGGAAATACTTAGCTGTTTGAAAGTACTTTCGTGAGAATCTCAGCTTTTTCTAGAAGTAAAATCATTCAGGTCTATTTTTCTAGTTTGAACAGTATTTTATTCATTTTTTGTAGTAAAACCTTCTAAGTAATAAGTGTGACTTGGATTCGTTCTTACTGAACTGGTCACTCGCGGCTCATGAGAGAGACAAGTGGAAGAAGAGTGAGGAGGCATTTGCCCAGGGCCCCGATTCTGCTATTTTACAATGGCCGATGAATGAATGGCAATTGGATTAAATTTGAAATTATACCTATTCTCTTAACCATTTTTAATTGTATTGACCTTGAGTGTCACCCTCCCATACTGAATTTACAATTATTGTGTAGAAAAATGTTTAAGAGAATACGAAAATTGTCATTTTAAGCCAAATTTCATTCATACATCAGCCGTTGTAAATAGCAGAATTGGGGCCCAGCGGTGGGACATTCCAGGCTAATAATAATAGTAAAAACTTAAATATAATAGTAAAAAAAGTTATAATTTAAAATAATGGTACTTACGCTTCGCAGTACGGGAGCTTTCCATATCCTTTGTAGGTACGCATGTTGAGTGTCATGCCGCATTCTTGGCATTTGAAACATCCTTTATGCCATACCTGGGACAAATATAAACAAATTATTACTATTTAAAATCTTCTTTAATATCATGCAAAAAGTTTAAATGAGTACTGTTTTCAGAAAAATATTCCCGCACCTAGCAATTGAATCCTTGGTTCGAGGATTCAGAAACATTCAAGTCACATGCAAAAAGGCACCCAGACTCAGGACAAGCATTTTGCGGATAACACACAGAATCATTTACAGTTGCCTCAATTTACGTAATCTTTTGCCGAGATAGGTGGTACTTTCAATTTAGGAAATTAGCTGGTTGCTAAACGTAAAAACGATCGACTGCCTATCTGATCTACGCAAATTTTTATTTGACAAAAGTGCAAATCAAAATCATTTGGTAAAACTGGGCCCCCACTGCGTTATTTACAATGACCGATGAATTAATGGCAATGGGATTGAATTTGACACTATTCGTATTCTGCTAAGCATTTAGTCAACACAATAATTGTAAATTCATTGTATTGACCATGAGTGTTCCGCCCCGTACTAAATATGACAGACTTTCAAACAATTTAAACTTAAATACGAATGGAATCAAAGTTTTAGACTATTTCCCAACTTAAATCAGCTACACAATTCAAGTAGCAGACCTGTCACAACCATTCTAAACCTATCCAAACCAAATTCCAGTCACATCATTCCTAAAATTTTGGGGAACAATAAACGCTATCGAACATCAAGCTATCGCTTCAGTCATTGCACAACGTTTGGCCCACTTCACAGCGTATAATACAACAATTAGGCAACAATAGTGACGATTAGCGCGTGCAACTGATGGTGCAGTCGATGTTAACTTTCATTTGTTTTTTGGATAAAGGTTACCGTTTGAACTTTCGTAAATTTTACGTGTTTCTGTCTAGGTAGAATAGCTTCAGTTTTTTTGGTAAGTCTCAGAGTTGGTTATATAGAAAATTTACGTAGCGTCTTGTACAATAATAGGATTTTATATCAACAAAAATATACAATCGATTGAAAGAAAAAATAAGTCAAACTTGGTGATTTTTTTCATGTTATATTAAAAAAAGAATCATCGAAATCAGTTCATTTATTTCGAAGTTGAGAACCTCATTTTTTTTTTAATTTTGTTGACCAAAATTAAATGGTTTTATCAACAAAACTCTCTGACAAGAATAGCACAACAATATATACAAAAATTGGATGTCAATATAAGCATAAATTCGTATAAGAATAAACCTAAAAAAAGATTTTCACAGCATTTGTTGGCATTGTCATTTTCTCAACATGGTTGAGAACATTTATGTGAATGTATAAGGCGATTTAGCAGTTAGATAAAGGGCCGGAAACGCCTGTACAGAAATGCGGGTTCCATAATTTATCATTGGAGTATACGGTATAGTATTTATTATGTTAGAGAATTGTTTTTGCTTATGGTCAATCTTAATTGTAACGGTATTAATTATTGGCATTTGGTTATTGCACTAGTCGACTTAAAAACCTTCTTTAAAACTATCTCCTACATTAAGGTATCAATAGCTTGTGCCGCAGGGGTTTTACAAACAGGCGTTCGTCGATCACAAAATCCTTGTCTTGCGCGTGGATCGAACCTTCGACACGTCACGCACTGTAGGTTTGGCATGATGACCTGTACTCCTCAGCTATATGAGCGGTCAAAACAATACGATATGCTCATCATCTCAGCCTACAGCTTCCCACTGTTGGACATACGCCTTTCCGTTCGTTCTCCAGCGTGCCCGGTTAATTGCCACAGGTTGATGATACGGTTAATGATTTATTAACCCTAAAAAGCATGGTGTCTGTCTGATCTGTGTCATCCCAAACATAACATTTACAAAACAGTTACAAAGTATTTATCCATACCCATATAGCCAAGTCTTGCACCAAGAATATTATATAAACGATCACTCAAGCCATATGGTCGGTGGCCTACCAAAAGGTACAATGCAACAATTAGATAACAATAGGCATTCCGTGTGTGAATGTAACTATAGTGTGACATGCAACACGGCAGAAGTTGCTAGGTATTACAGTATGTTGGAGAATTATTGATTGGGAAAACAGGTCAAATGGAAGTCGAACTTGCGGCCACTCATACTGAGCCATTAACATAAGAAGCCTCAATATAAAATTTAGAAGATGTCAAACCAAAAAGGTTGTGCTGGTGGTGCGAAAAAATAGACAAACGTGTACTATAAAAATTTTAAGAAACTTAGCTTTTTAGGTCACAATTCGTTGACAAGCGGATATTCTCCCGCAGTGTTTGTTTTCGTCGCACAGGAGCAAAATTTATACAGTAGAAGAAGTCTGTCTAGATGTCTAACGATATCTACACGGAAGAAATTTTGTCAGGAGATATTCCTTTTCGGTAGGTAAGTTTGAACCGCAAGAAAGTTACACTTTTCTTGGTTAGGCGGAAGAACACTCATGGACAACCACTACCTCAAGTGCAGGAAGCCGGCAGTGTCAGACTCGTACTGACTGAACCTGAATCTTCTCATCTTCAACGTCTCTATATTTGATCGACAAAAACTACACTGCAATGCATTCAGTCAAGTCCTTATACCTTGGATTAGCTTACTATACCGGACAGTTTTTCACCTTCCTAAATATTCATAAATCCTTTAAGCGGCGTCTAAAAATCCCACAATTTTAAGCAAGTCTCAAATTCATATTTGAGTTAAAGATTTTAGCAGCTGTTCTTAAGATTTCAGTAGCAAAAAGAAGTCGATTATCCAACATAATGAAGCCGTTCAACAATTTGGTCCGAATGAGTCACGCCTGCAAATAACTCGGTAATGTAAACAGTTGTGTTTCCGTTTGAAAGATATTTTTAAGTTTGTTTTGTTATGTAATGGCTGTTAGTAGTGCCTGTTAAGTTTGGTTTGAATTTCGCTGTGGTTTTTATTGATTCTTCAAGGAATTTTATATAGCTGGTCTAATTTCTGATTTGGTTGGTGGTTGTCTTCACATCTAGACATAGGCCGTTGTGTATATATGAGTTGGATTGATAGTCCAAATCCATTTAATAGGGTATTTGACTAAATAACAAACTATAACATCAGTTTCTAGTAAAAAGCGCTCACTGTATAAGTACAATTCATTATTTGTTTACGAGATAAAAGAAAAAGACTCGCCAATATTTTTTGAAAATCTGTCTGACGGACTAAACAGTCTTTTTTATGCAAACTGCCATATTATTAAAGGCGAGAAATTTCCGAAACGCGCGGTATTCTCACACTTTCTACTTTAAGGTCTAGTTTACATAAATTAGACCTTTAAAGGCCCACAAACCGCTTGAGTTTATTTAGCAGTGCTAGTTATCAATAGCTAACACCTGACGGTTAATTGAATTAGAACTAATGACGGTATATGTTTGTGCTGAGAAATTAAAAAAGGGTTTCGGTTCTTAAATATTATTTGTACGAGCATATCCAAGTTTGTAATAGATGTAGTTACTAAACATGTCAACGTGGTTTTGAAGACCTATTTTGAACTATGACTATTGAATAAATTATAAAGTATATCGTTGATTTTATAAGTTCACTTAACAAGTAACTAATATTATGCCTACCTGGAATAGAGAGAGTAGAGGAATAGGTTCAAAAGGCTTACTAAATATTTATATAGTACTTTTAGTGAGAATGTTTAATTATTAAACGATACAACGGTTTACTCACGCGTTGGTATTTATCGGGATTGCCCGACTAGTTTCGCGACGCCGCCGCGTCAGCTCATGATTAAGGACTCTATTTTTATCCGAAACTAGTCGAACTATCCCGATAAATACGAGTTTTTTTAAATAATAGTACTAAACCTTTTACGATGAGTTCAGTTCACATGTTCCAGGACCATATAGGGGGAAGTCCCGTAACGCCGGACGGCACCTAGCGCCGGACACTCGTACTATTTAAGCGAGTGTCGACCCGTTCGATTCAAAATACAAGTGAAAGGGGTGCGGGGGTCACACAGGTACAGGGTCACGCGCCGCGCCTCGCCAGTGACATACACGGCCATGGCAGGAGCCGCTGATTGCAGTTTTAGGCGCGAAATCACGTCGTCAGCTAAATATCAATGTAAGTAATTCTAGTATATTTATGCATTTACATTTGAGTGGTATTCAACGATAAAAGTAGTACTTGATTGTTATCCGTAAAATGGTAGAATATTATTAAATCTTTTAATTAATTTTAGTAGGTACCACCTAATGAACGAAAATGTCTGTCCCTTAGCACCGGACACTAAGTAGTCCCTTAGCGCCGGACAGTAAACATATTGATATTCCTTGTGAGAATTTACGTCATTTATTATAATTATTTAATTTTATTTTAGAGTATAGAAGAAAGAAGATAATAAAAATGGAAGAGAAGAAAAAGAAAGGATCTTGGGAGCCACAGAGCTTACAAACTGCTATTAATAAAATTATGGCAAAAGAACTCAGTGTAACCTAAAAAGGACTAAATAAAATCTAATTTTGAAGTAGCAATGGAAGGTAAAGGAAAGAATACCAATGGAAAGAGCGTAGACAAGAGAAAAGAAGCGACAAACGTGAAACCTAAAGAAAAAAAAGAAGTGAAGTAGAAACATTGACTGAAACATCTAAGACAAACATAACAATTTGCTTAGTTTGCTTAGAAGCCTCTGAGGAAGCCTGGATCCAGTGCTCATCCTATCGTGGGTGGTTACATGAAGCATGTGCAGATATTCCAGAGTCTGGAGATGGCTACATATGTGAACGATGCAGGTTATTTTGAAATATCCGGTGCTAGGGGTATGGCACAAATATTGTCCGGTACTAGGTGCCACTTTTTAAAATCATATTTTTTGTTACCAAAGTTTGAATGATGGTATTAATTATTTTTAAGCAGAGGTTGCATTTTTGTTAATTTAATTTGATTCCTAACTTTGTTATCTAATATAAGTCATAAACGAATAAGCATTTTTTTAAATATTCTTTGTTTTATTTATAAATAACCTTAGGTGTCCGCCACTGGGGGACTTCCCCCTAAGCGGGCATCCTAAAATACGCTCATGTGGAAACACAGCTAATACGCAATTTGTGCGTCCTAACTAAGGTAAGTGGGTCAATTTACTGTACTTGACCATAGCCGGGAACCGCTCATTAATACGAGGCTATTGTGAACCGAGTTTAGACCCAGTATTGTTCGTAAAACGTGGATAATGTTTGTTGAATTCAATGTTTTTTTTTAAAACAGGTACATTATTCACTTTTTCGTGAAAATTTTTAAGGTAGACACTAGGCACCAGGCACTATTTTTTGTTAAACAATCAGTTTGAACAGCTTGACGGGCATTTGACCAGTTTTAATCAAGAGTATAAATGCAATGCAATTTAATTTGGTCCAGATTTTCTGGGATTAACAAGTCGTAGTAGCAAATGGTGTGGAGCAGATGGTTATCAATGAAACCTCCTTTTAATGGGAAGAGGCCTTTACTTAAAAGTGAGATACATGCCGATATTATTATTCTATACAATTATTTAACATCATTAACTTGGTATGAAATAACGTGAATGAAAGCGGGAATGTTATTAATCTCGTTTAATGGTTTTATCGTGTTAATTATCCGCTAATTTCCTGTCCATGCCAAATTTTATCTAAACCTGTTGCGCGGTCTGTGTGTATAATCGGAATTCACAAATACATTTACATATTTGTAATTAGTGTATATTGTCAGAAAAAGTTAGATACAGACAGATAGAGAAACAAATTAGAAATATATAGGTAGTTAATAAGGTTGCCTACTTACTATAGTTAGGTAGGTCTACACTTAAAAACGATAACTCATCAAAAAGCAGACCTTAGCAAACATTACTTAACATCAAAAGATCTTCAAAGCAACAATATTTGACCCAATTCCCGTTATGTTACGTTCGATTGCAGTTTACTTAGTTGCCGGTATAACTGTAACTGTTGATCTCACCGTATAAGGTTCAAGTTAGCTCGGGTTAAGGTTAACCGCTAGTTATGACTGACTTATAAAATCATACAATGTATTGAATGATATTTTTAACTGGATTTTTGATGAAAGATGCAAAAGAAGAGCAGTATAAAGTGGGATTTCAATCCTTGTCAGAGACGTGTTCTCAAAGATGAGAAACGTTGTTATTTCCGTTAAAAAAAGGGGTGTTCTGCATTATTTTGGGGTATTTTAGTTAGAAACGGTAATGGCGCCGGATAATTCCATCAAATCCACATAAAAAAACAATCTCTTCGAATACACATGAGTATTTCAAACTTTTATTATGTTCTAAACAATCTAAACATTATAGGGAAAACATCGAAGGGTGTGTTAAGTCACGTCAGAGGTGATTTAAACTCTGAAACCAGGTTTTACATCAACCATACGATAAAAATACATATATTATAGTAAAGCATTGATAATTCTCTCTCGCTTCTATTTGTAGAAATTTGAGAAATGGTATCGAAACTGATATATTTGTTACACTTTTAGACTACGTAGCTAATTGACTTGAAACGCCTTTTAAAATGTATGCTTCCATACCGTTGCCGCGTTGTAAAAATGTATAAAGTTGTTATCTAAAATACGACATTCAGTTGAGTCCTGTAACTAGGCGTTTTTCGAGATTAATCCGAAATGAAATTCGTGAGAGGACAAGAACATTTATCTTCACACAACTTGGTCCTAAAAAATATCTCTTACATAAAATCTAAGTGCGGGATTCGTTTAAAAGAGTAGAGTAATCCATATATTTCACGTTAATAAACACAATTAATCTAAATAACTTGTAAAAAATATCTATGTTAAGCACAAATACAACTTAATCCCACAATACTCTACACAGTCAGTCAGATGTTCGTCGTGTAGAAAGTAACAACCCGCGATTCGAACGCCCGCTCTCGCGGCGCCACGGGTAACACTCTTACACAATCTTTTGTTCTGACTTACATATTATAAGTATGTTCTGTTTTGAGACTCTAAGCTTGAATGAAAGTTACAGAGCAAAGAAAGTCATTTCGTATATGATTAACTAACATGAAACTTGACTGCGAAATTTGGTAACGGGAATTACTGTAATAGAAACGGTAGGTACATTAACAATTATATTTTTAAGATATATTTTTACTTGCTATTCAATGCAATACTGCTTGTAAATGTGTGTATCCCTATACAAATAATACTCCCAACTATCAAATAATAAAAACACAGCAAATAAATAAGTTTAGGAGTGAGGAAGTTTATTGATCATTTTATCTTTATTACACAAAATATTACATCATTGGCATTTTAGTGTGACGTGCTTGAGAGTAAAGCTTACGGGTTGAGACGATACACAAGATTTATCCCATCTTATAACTAAGTCTATAACTGTCCCACCTACTTATCCCCCAAGAAATAGCCATGAACATACACGTATTACGAACAGTTACGATATGACCGCAAGACACACTGGTCTGAATTGAATTATTAAATCAATAATAGTATTTGTAGGCGCGCCTGAGTTTTGTAAGGTGACCATCAGTTTTTGTTATGGGTTCAGGACACGTCTCGTTGGAGAAATTAATTGATTTTTTGAAAATGACATATTATAAGAAGGGGCTAAGAATAGAACAGTGTAGAATCAAATGAGGGAAACCTTTGATTAGCTGTAGGACACCACCAGTTGAGTAACAGATAAAAAAATACAAACAAATAGTTACCATCTGGCTGTCTAATAAAAAACGTCGTAAAAAAATGTCTAGTAAAATAAAACAGTAAAATACCCCTTAAAAATAAAGTCAATATTTTCATAGAAAAGTATGATGAAACTTGCATTGCTTTTTATTTTTTCAAATACTTAAATCATAATTTTCAAGTTTGCAAAGATACAAGAAAATACAAACATACGACTGATTTTAACACCTGTATTTTTAGAGGCCGAAGTCCAAAAGATTGGCTTGGAAGTCCAAGCCTAACTTATTTTTATTTTAATGTAAATATCACATTAAGATTTTATACAATACGAAAAGTGCATAGTACACACTACTAAGTACAAATATTTCACAAGCAACAGCTCATTAACAACACACTTTATAACATAATACATGCATATGCAAATTAGACTTACAACATGTTTCAAGTGATAAGTCACCTTTGAATTGATAATTTCAGTCAATGTAATTATTCGTTCTGATAAAGAAACAATTGCTTTAATATTTATATCTTTGTTTATAATGTTTTGTGTCAAGATATTGTGTTGTTCTTATCGTGTTTCAAATTGATAAGAGGTGAACTTGACTGACCGTGGCTGGGATTTAATTGTGAATGGTTAAGTTAATTGTTTATTCGAAGATTTTTGGTAGGTAATATTATAAAAACAAAATCGTGAAAATCACAAGGCTACCTATATTCTGTTGGCTTAGGTACTTGAAAACGATAAATTTTGATGTGAAGCTTTTGTCCGTTTGAAAATAACGCGTCTGAAAATAATGTAAAGCAACAATAAAGTTTACAAAACAAATATATTTTTCATGTGTTTGTACAAAAATACTACTTAATGTGTCTCGTTATCTTCGGTTTATCGGGATTTCGCAATCCCAATCTTGGCCATCTTTCAGTTCACTCAGTCCCAAAAAGCCTTACAAAAATCTTTTATGGCACACATGAGTCCCACAAATTCCCATAAATACTAAATACATGGTCACCGTACCCGTCATATCGTCATGGTGCTAAGCACGGGCACAATGACTCTGGACGGCTGAACGCACACCAATGTTGACATACTATGACTATGAGAATGTATAGGTTGTCTAGCTATTGACTGTTACTGAAACTGAATGTTCAGAGGTTTCTGTGTCTGTAAAATGTTACTGAAGGTGCCATGAGGATAAGATGTATAAATAAGTCTGTGTTTTATTTGTTCTGCCAGTGTTACTGAGAATGATTGGTGTTGATGGATTTAGGGTTCAGGACCCAAAGGAATCAAACGGATCCCTATTAAGGCTACGGTGGCTGTCCGACCGTCTAAAACCAGGCTGTATCTCAAAAACCATTAGTTAGCTGGTGTGTAGCTGTGGCCGCTATAACAACAAATAAAAAAGCATATAAATCAATTTTTATTCGATTATTTCAAAATTTTACAGGAGATATTTTTTTTAATAAGTATTTGTAAGAAGCCTTAATATCGAGAGTCTGACTTGAACTTAACCGTGATTTTTAAGTAGCTTATTTCATGTCTCATTACTAGACAAAGATGGGTAGACCTTTGACATTATCTTCATACTATGTATTCTGCAAAGGAGAATGACTCATTAGAGTTCGATATTATTATGTCATCCAGATGGATTTTGTAATAAAACTAACGGCCGCTTTCTATATTCGATCTCAATCCCTAATTTACGGATCGAGATTGACATTTGAATCCATTTACAACTTTTAGTGTTTCTATAACCGATCCATGGATCGTTTTCTCGATCTTTTTCTTCAATCTATCTTTGGGAGGGCGGATCGAGATTTTAGATTGGTATTTGTACGAAAGTGACAGTTATGCGTTTTCTATAACCGATCTCTGGTTTTGACAAATCGATTTTTGGCCTTTTTTGATCTATAATTGCGATCCCCAATTTTTTACGGATTGTACTGAGAAATCTGTTAAAATGGAAATATTTTCAAGTGATAATGATAGCGATCTTGAAGTATTAGCTCAGCTATCGGACTGGGATAGTAGTGACAGCGAAGTAGAACAAACTCTGTCCTTAAAATTTGTAATTGTGATTGTGATGTAGGTATCGAGTGGTTGTTCTGTACTTTACTTGTAAACGGGGGTCAAGGATTTAAGCTGAAGACCAGCGCTCAGTAATTCTTTTGGATTGCTAAGCATAAGCTGACGCTTAAACTTTTTTGCTCTCGGTATTATAGTTTTTGTGTACTAAGTACACTTTTACCAATATCTGTAATACTGCAATCAATGGATAACGATTATAATATTCTCGTTTAGATTTATTTATTTAAAACCATGAAGTAACAGCAAAGAACTTATACTAAACAAAAATTGAAACATATTTCATTATTAAAAACACGTCAGTCTGATTTTGAAGAAGTTGGTGGTGTGGAGAGCTCTTGTAAGAGGTGCTTTGGCGAGCAAATTTGTTCTCGCGGTAGGAACCAGCAGTAGGTGCGGGCTTCGCCGCCCACTCCGCCACTCAAGCACTGCAATACTTCCGGGTGATTCTCCACTCTACGAAGCACCTTCACCAAGTAGACGACCAGTGCAAACTCCCGTCTCATATACAGTTGATTATTGCCAACCATGCCCAGAACAAACAGAGTGGGATCCATGAGTAGGTAGAACGGATACACCCCATACAGTTTCTTGTACAGATGGCGCGTGAACTTATTCTGAATGCGCTCGAATATTACCGCTGTATTCTATTGTATAGCTGAGACATCGGAAAAACAAACAACAAATAAACTTGCGATTTTAAAATATATTATGTTAATGTCAAACTGACTGACAACTTTTCGATTGACTGACGTTCCGTTGCTCATCAATAAACGTTTATTGTCGTTTATGCTTTTTCTAATCTTCAGGTAGAATTATAGTATTTACCGCTACGACTTCCCAATCTTTTATTTTTGTATTTTGTGGAATTTCTAGTGATTATACATAAAATAGATAAGCTTTAAGAAAAAAACCACCTTTTTACTCATTAATAATCATGAAGTACTTTTTCTGCACATGCGTAAAACAAAACGTTTAGCAGGGCGATCTATCCGATTTTTTTCGATGGATTTCGAGACGAGATCGATTAAAGAAATGCAGATTCAAGCTCAATCGAGGGATTGAAAAAAATCTGGATTGATCGGAATCTTAGATTCGGGATCGAATATAGAAAGCGGCCGTATGACATCGTCGAACGGTAAACATTATATTCGGTTAGTAAACGAATTTCACTGAAAGATCGCGTAAAATTTATAGTTTACAATTGTGATTTCACTTAAGTCTGATGAATCGTTTATAAGTGAAGTATACTTTCTCATTTATAAAGAAAAATCCAAGTCGAATAACGAGTTTAGTCTAGGATTGTATTCTGTCTTAAGTCTTCATGAAAATAGTATATTCAATACTTAAAGTATCTTTCAGTTAGGGTCGTGTAGATGTATCGGTTTTGCTATAAGAATTGCTTAACCGTTACAATACATGAGGGTTAGCAGAATAAAACGGATTCTATACGTGTAAAAGACACATCCCTTGCTACAAAACTTCGCAAAGTTAGGGAATCCTCACGGACAACCCGCCCTTCAAGGGAGCAAGTTGGCAGTATCAGTAATGACCCTACATAGCCCGACGTACGTTATCTGCGTGCATTTCATGTTTACTACACAAACGCAGGGTTAAGGTTTTTTAATATGCTAGCTTTTAATTTATTTGCGGTTTTCGCTTTTTGTGTTATAGGGGCGGCAGGGAATAAGCGGCGCAAGGACGGAGACAGCCGAAAGAGTTCTGTGGTTGAAGGTAGGTGGCGCCTCCTAATGGTCCATTTTTCTGCGCTTTATTTGGTATATTTAATTATGCTGTTGTTCTTGGAGATTTTTTTGAGCTGAGATGGCTGATAATATAGAATTTAACGTTGTATTGATGTTGATTTTTTAAGAATATCAAATTATTTTCAATGACAGTTAAAATAGTCAATAGAATTAGTTTTTCTACAAAGTCATAATTTATTGAAACAAAATATTTTTATTGTAATGACCAGTTTCATTATAAGGTAATACGTATCCTAAGATAAATGCTTACTCATGAATATTCGTAAACGACGACACAAGGATTAAATTTGTCGAAGCGGAAGGCGTTAACAAAAAACGACTACAAATTGTTCCATTAACTTCACCTATACTTAAAAAGGATGGACCGATGACCTAAATAATGTACATGTCTTAGCCTAGATATGGGAGTCGGATTACCGGGTGTTGTGGAGCAACTTAGTCGGCGCCTACGCCCAGCATTTGGTTTCAATAGGCGAAATTGCTTGATTGAAACTTCCAGTTCCAGCAGTTGATTTCAATAGGCTAGCTTAATTTATTGATATTTAAAAACCCTTCTTATCTTAACTTGATCGACGCCTATGTCCAGCAGTGAGTTTTATCAGGCTGAATTGCTTGATTTCTACTTACAAAACCCTCATCTTAACTTAGTCTACGCCTGTCGAGCAGTGGCTTTCAATAGGCTAAATTGTTTAATTTATACTTAAAACCCCTCTTTTTATCTTCCAGGATTCACTCTGAGCTCGTCTAACAACCTGGCCCGCCTCACAGCGCTGGCCCTCACTCACCTGCTCCTATCCTCGGCGTGTCCTCGCCTGCCCGCGCACACGCCGCTCCGCCGCGCCGCCGTCGACCTCCTAGGGAGAGGGTTCACTGTATGGGAGCCTTATTTGGATGTCAGCCATGTTTTGTTGGGTAAGTAAATGTTACATGGTCATAAAAGTATTTTGAAAAGAGTAACTATCTGTCCAGTGCACTCGCTGCTTAGGCTATGGCCATGGCAAGCGATTCTGCGCTGACCCAGCGGATCTCTGCAGCCATTGCGGTGGACCCCATGTAAGGTCTGAATGTGCCGACTTCCTCGCCGGCACACCGGCCAAGTGCAGGAACTGTGAGAAAGCCAAGTTAAGTCACACGGAGCATAATGCCTTTGAAGCGACATGCCCAGTGCGAAGGAAATGGGATGCCCTGGCACGGTCAACAGTAGCCTATTGCTAAGGACTGCCATACCGTAATAAATGAACACCAAAGGGTAAATTCGCACAGTAGAAAGATAGGGAGTAGATACACTAGTCCTACAGAAAGAACAAACTGCTCAGTGGATGAACGTCGTATGTTCAAAGACCAGGATACTGTGGGTAATAAAAATACTTTGATCCTTAAAGCCATAAGACCTGGCATATATAATGAGCAACCCACACAAAATTGGCTAAAATTTAATAATAAATTGAAGCAATTTAGACCATGGTCTGTACTCTTGGTAACGACGGGCAAAACCAATTGCGCAATATTACAAATAACAATAGTAAATATAACATCGATCGAACAACAAATATGTACTACAGGGTTTATGCACAATAGAAAACTAAAGAGAAATAGGCTCCAAAATAACTGTATTTAAAATATGATGGCTTAATATTTGATAATATTATAGCTCACCATAGGTATAACAATAGTAATAAATAAATAGAAATAAAACTGTAGAATAAAATATGTAATTAAATAAATAGGCTAAGAAACCAAACTAAGAATAAATAGCAAAGTAAGACTAGTTGTAAACTTTAGATTAATTTAATAAAGATAAAAATACCCCAGTTAAGTATTGAAAGTATGTATTGTAAGAAATAAAAGTAAAAAGTGTTGCGTTACTTAATTACCCCAAACTAGTAATAAGAAAAAGATAGAAATATATAAAGAAAATAGTTAGCTAGCTAGAAAGTACTAGTCGGGCATACCCACCCGTACCATAGCATAAAAGATGATGAATGAATGAGTAGTATGCAGAATGAAAGTGCGAGAGGAATACAAGTGAGAACTGGCATGAATCAGGCTCAAGCAAACACAGGCTCCGATCATGTTGGAGGTGCTAGGATTAATAAAAAAAAAAAAAAAAAAAAAAAAAAAAAAAAAAAAAAAAAAAAAAAAAAAAAAAAAAAACCTAACCTAACCTAACCTAACCTAACCTAACCTAACCTAACCTAACCTAACCTTTTATTATGTTAACCGAGATTATTATTAAAGTGAATGAAATCGTGTCTCGATACGAACGTTCACCATCGGGGTTTTTTCATTATATTGTACCCTTATAGGCGTCGTCGTAGTCGTCGTCGTCGTCGTCGAAAACAATATTCGTCTCAATTATTATACGAGCTCGCCCGTACAAGCGTCTGCGTTAATCCGTCGACGCGCGGGAATGAGGATTTCTCGTAAGTATCGATATAGAGAGAGGACGGTATACGTGTGTACCACCGCAATCGAAAATCGAAACGAACGAGAACGTCTTTCATATGAATGAAGCTCCCTGGTTGATCCTGCCAGTAGTTATATGCTTGTCTCAAAGATTAAGCCATGCATGTCTCAGTGCAAGCCGTATTAAGGCGATACCGCGAATGGCTCAATATATCAGTTTTGGTTCCTTAGATCTTACTCAGTTACTTGGATAACTGTGGTAATTCTAGAGCTAATACATGCAATCAGAACTCTGACCAGTGATGGGATGAGTGCTTTTATTAGATCAAAACCAATCGACGGATGGCCATGTGTCTGAAGTCGTTAATTTTGATGAATCTGGATAACTTTTGCCGATCGCATGGTCCAGTACCGGCGACGCATCTTTCAAATGTCTGCCTTATCAACTTTCGATGGTAGTTTCTGCGACTACCATGGTTGTCACGGGTAACGGGGAATCAGGGTTCGATTCCGGAGAGGGAGCCTGAGAAACGGCTACCACATCCAAGGAAGGCAGCAGGCGCGCAAATTACCCACTCCCGGCACGGGGAGGTAGTGACGAAAAATAACGATACGGGACTCTTACGAGGCCTCGTAATCGGAATGAGTACACTTTAAATATTTTAACGAGGAACAATTGGAGGGCAAGTCTGGTGCCAGCAGCCGCGGTAATTCCAGCTCCAATAGCGTATACTAAAATTGTTGCGGTTAAAAAGCTCGTAGTTGCATTTGTGCGCCGCGCTGTCGGTGCACCGCATCCGCGGTGATACTGACACGTCTGCGGAGCATATCGTCGGTGAGCCGGCGGTAATACGCCGGTTCAATATCAAAATCCTATCGCGGTGCTCTTCGGTGAGTGTCGAGGTGGGCCGACAATTTTACTTTGAACAAATTAGAGTGCTCAAAGCGGGCTCAAAATGCTGCTTGAATATTTCGTGCATGGAATAATAGAATATGATCTCGGTTCTATTTTGTTGGTTTTCAGAACTCCGAGGTAATGATTAATAGGGATAACTGGGGGCATTCGTATTGCGACGTTAGAGGTGAAATTCTTGGATCGTCGCAAGACGAACATCAGCGAAAGCATTTGCCAAAGGTGTTTTCATCAATCAAGAACGAAAGTTAGAGGTTCGAAGGCGATTAGATACCGCCCTAGTTCTAACCGTAAATATGTCATCTAGCGATCCGCCGACGTTACTACAATGGCTCGGCGGGCAGCTTCCGGGAAACCAAAGATTTTGGACTCCGGGGGGAGTATGGTTGCAAAGCTGAAACTTAAAGGAATTGACGGAAGGGCACCACCAGGAGTGGAGCCTGCGGCTTAATTTGACTCAACACGGGAAATCTCACCAGGCCCGGACACCGGAAGGATTGACAGATTAACAGCTCTTTCTTGATTCGGTGGGTGGTGGTGCATGGCCGTTCTTAGTTGGTGGAGCGATTTGTCTGGTTAATTCCGGTAACGAACGAGACTCTAGCCTGCTAAATAGGCGTCGTCATTTAGTTAGGGACCGAGTGGGCTGATCGCATCGCCATGGTTTACATCTCAATCGAAAAGACAAAATATTATACTTTCGAGGATGCTTTGAGTTTGAACTCATAGGGATAACATTAAATAATCGATTAAACATATTTTCTATCTTATCCTTTACAAGCAATGAAAAAGGTCTGTTTTCAATTATACAGGTTTTCAATTTTACAACAACGTTTCTTCCAACGTTGGATTCGCCTAAAGTAAGCCACGAACAGTTAAATTATTTGTTTAATGATAATAACCATTAGCATGACACAGTGTCAAAAGCCGTGAAATTGTAATAAAAATTGAAGCACGGCAATAACATATATGATTAAATTGAACAAAAAATTAGTAGTAGAGCTTTTACTGTGCAAAATTACCCCTTGTCTCCACAATTCTTGGGGTTTTAATGTGCGATGCAATAAATTGTAATAACACTAAGAACTTAATAATCTTGAAAATTATACTATGCATAAATTAATGACTTAAATGTACATATTTTGAGTTTTCAGTTGCTAATTAGAATTAATTCACGTCAGTATTACAATGTTATACGAAACATTAACTTCCTACAAATGATAACAAGAAAATTGCCTAATTAGTCGAAAATCTGCTACGCGGTTGTAACGCCGTAAGACCAATATTGAGGACGATATATTAAATTAAGTGACTTCATAAATCTAATGCAAGGTAATATACTGCACGTAGCATGGTAGTCTCCTCGATAAAACTATTTTTTTAACAGTGGGTTCAATGCTATAATTATAACTGCTAGAAACAATAGTCACGCATTGTATGAAAAAATATTTGTAAGAGGTTATATAAATCAAAAAATGGTTTGTGGGTTTCCAAAATTAAGGTACCTACATAATACGTAAAAGTGTTGAAGTAATTTGTAGGACCTGGATAGCCATATAAGTCCACAGGAACGGGAAATGCGAGGGTAATATTGTGGGACGTTGCTAGTACAGAGTCAGACTATAATAAGATTATCGTAACGTTAGTATTTACCGGATGTTGGGAGGGGGTTTCATTCATCTAGCGAATACAGCTTCTTTAGTCTTACGTTCTTGAATTCAACGACGGTGACCACTCTAGAAATTACGGGATCGAACGATGGGCAAAGGTCGTTATGAATAAGTGTAATAGTTCTAAAACAACTGCAACACACTAAAGTACATAATATGACAGTTTTCTTTTGGTGGTTACAGATGAACCAAAGGCGGTTTAGAAATTAAATTCTATCTTCCCGCAATTAATGCGCACACGTGTATGATTCGACAAATGGTAGCCAAAATTGCTTTTAAAAGCCTTGTAACATTATTATTCCTCAAAACAAGGGATTAATTAAAGGCTTTAGGCTGTGGATGAAAAATAATAATATATAGCCTGCCATGTCAGTTTCATGGCGTGTCCAATTATTTGAATATTATATTATGAAGCTTTGTTTTCGGGATTTGTTTACAAAGTCAATGAGGCATACTCTTTAATAATCTGAATATTGTTTAGTGAGGGATATTTGAATAGCTAGTGTGGACTCGTAGTATAAAGACTTTGAGGTGTCCGCAAAGAATCCCCGCAAATGCGTTGCGTCACGTGGGCGGGCAGATCGATTGGGTGAGCGGGAATGTTAGCGCTTGCGCGAACCCCATCTTATATATCGACCGCCAACTTTTAACAGAACGCTTTTGGGGCAGGTTAGGCCTATACTCTGGGGTCAAGGTCACGTAGCCCACCACTGAAATGTAGCCTATAGTATTCGAAACGAGACAGTTTTAAGCTATATGCAAAAAATAAAAATAGTCTCTACTTCGTATTTTCCAGAACCATAAAATCCTAGGAAAAGACATTTCATTTACCTTAACATTAATTTGAATTATAAACTCAACAAAATTGAATATTGTCGAAGCTGATAATCTTCTAACAGTTGAATATTTTGATTTGTAATGATTTGTTATATAATGTCGCTTTACAAGCTTTTACAAAAACAAACAAATTCAGTTCATCTATTTGGGAGCTACAGTGCCAATGACGGACGCACCACCAACTCGTACGATCGCTGTTTAGCTCGCTTTAGGGTTAGACACAAAAAGTAAAAAAAATAAATAATACAAAGCTTACAACACTTTCAACTCTTAATCGTAATAATATTGTACATAAAGTTAAAACAATGAAATGAAATAAAACTAATGATATAATATGTGTTATCTAGACGTCGACGTAAGCACAACGTAGTACCATTTGACATTATGCCAATGAGTGAATTCAATCGTTTGGACTGTAAAAGTATAAAATTAGTAAAATACTTTCGTATTCTTAAGATTTAAACGTCTAAATACCGAATCACGACTATATAAATATCCTTTTCTTCACAAAACATAAATTTGAAAAAACAAATGTCCTTGCGATTTTTAACATTTGGTTGTCCTACATAATTCTTACATGTTTCTTTTCGTAAAGTATAGCTGCATTAGATTATTGTTGCTTCTTATGTCAGGGCCGAATGACATTATTTTTGTGCTCATCTCAACTTCAGACAGAATACACGTCGTATGGTTTGGTCTCAGAAACGTAATTCAGACTATGCAATCTATAATTATCGGCAGAAAAATCATGCATTTCAGATGATTTTTTCATTAGAGCATATCAATTGAGGTATAGTTCGATCGTTCTTTATGATTATCGCTAGAATAAGTCAATAATTTGGTGAATTAAATATAGAAGCGTGGAAACCAAAACGTAACGTACATTTTGGTGATTGTTTCCGTATTAGACCATGCGTAAATACTTAATTAACGATAAATTTGATCGTTGAAAAATCCTTTCAATGTTAACATCATAAAAAATAGAAAGTTTCCAATTTATACCAATTTTAGAGGCGTTGCAAACGAAGCAGGACCAATGCCAAGATCAGGAAAACCAACCAAGCGTTGCCAGTATCTACATGTTGCGTTACGTTTATTGTGTAAGTTACATCGCGGAGTTACGGAGAATAAGCGATGTTATCGTAAACGAGCTCTAGACAGTAAAAACTTTTTTATTTATTTCTCTACCAAATCTATAGCGCTTAACTGAGTCAGTGTGCGGTTCAGTCATGTCCAACAGACCTATTACTAAGTTATCAAGATCGCATTGGTAATTTAAATTATTTTCCATTAACGGCTTAGTCAAGTTTTGATTGATGAATATTTTGAAGGAGATATAAATATATTTTAATAAATTACCGTAGTGTTGAATGCACCTAATCCATCAATATGATGTGTGCAAACGCGCTTGTCTACATTTTCAATTAAGTCATCTAGGAGGACGGAAAGAGTAATGGTTTTAAAATTATAGTAAGAATATGTGCGCGAGAAGAGTGCGCGTTGACCGCAGCGGTAAACGACGGCGACGGCGGCGTCGGTGGCGGCGGTGGCGGCGGGGTGGGTGCAGACTTCCTCCGCCCGGGATTGATCGCACCCGTACCCACACCGCGGTTGGAGGCATGCGAGTCTCCGGTGTCGTCATGGAGACCGTCTGCCGCTATCGCCGTCGGAGCGTCGCCATGAGAACCACGCGCCAATTCAATAGCTCAAATATTACCATAAGTACAAATTTATTTTCTCAACCTATATACAATTTCTATAATACATCCCCTTTTTAAGCCAATCTACAATAGAGTCTATTAGGTCTAGTACAATCTAGTTACACCATTTTAATTCCAGATCAATTCCTAATGCGCAGAAACCCGGATCGGGTAGCAAAAATTACGCAGATAACCTCATTCAGTGCGTTTATAATAACGAATCCAGGGCTGTAACACGCCTCAAGTAAAAAACATAGTAAAACTTTAAGCATGCATTACTGTCAGTTTACCGGGAACAACGTAAATATGAAATCCCATTAAAACTCTTGAAATTATTTCAGAGATGACCTTTTTTACATTTACTAATTAAATTTAGTTTGTTTGTTATACACAAACAGAACGCGCTTCATAAAAATTAGAAGAAACAAGTAAAAGAACTGTTTGAAAGTAAAAATTGCAGCAGATTATTATGCTTTGAAACTCAGGCTTTACTTTCTTTACAAGTTGCCATGGGCGATATCATACTCTCTCGGAAAATATTTCATTTTCTTCTAGAACCACGGACTGTAAGAGGATTTTATTGAAATTTTGTAATACATTCTACTGATATTTAAGACCTTGCATAATACGACGTAAGAAAACTAGGAAAATAACTAATCATTAATAATACTAACGAGAGCTTGCTTGCGAGTTTATGAATGAACATTATGAATATTGAGGTATCCTCGAATAAAAACTTTCAACAAAGCCTTTATCCTAAGGAAAGTGTGAATCGAATATTAACCCTTTTTATTGATACGATATAGTTGCTTAGACAGCCTTCTGTCGACGGTCCATTCGCGAATAGTTGAATTCACTATATTCGCGTTTAATCTAGTTTTCTAGTCGCATTGAGTTCCGTCCAAATCTCTAAGTAGCAAATAAAATAATTACGAATAATAATAACCACGAATGGAATTTATTGCGACTAAAGGATTTCCTCCAAATATCCTGTCCAAATTCTCCCTACGAGGTAGAAATCAACAAAAGTAGCGTTTGTGACACCATGTCTTCAATAAGGATTAATATTCGATTCATAAAGATACAGGAATATATAAATATAAGCAGATAGTAAAGAATAAGCCTTACCTTGCATCTTCAATAGCCAGTACTGGCATATATGTTTCATTGAAGCGATTGGCGCCCGTTAGCGCTGAGTTCTGGCGCTCCGTGGCGATGTTACGTTATTATAAAAGTGCAAAACCAAATTAACCACCTGTAACAATATTTAAATGTATAATTGCATTTTTCATACTTATATGTAGGCATTTTTTATAGGAACTTCAAGGGATACGAAAGGAACTGTAAAATAATTAATTTCCGCTTGGAAGACCCAAAAGGAATATTGAGGTTTTCTAGAAAAACGACATACAAATTAAAATAAAGCTTTCTCATACTTGCTTTTCCTTTTATTATGTAACTTTTACTTGGTTCTTGTGGGTTACATTTATTTTACGCAAGAATATTTCCTCCCTTTCATTAGATATTAAAGTTAATAAACTAACTTATAACTTGGATCAAAACAATGTATTACTACACTAATTAGATAGACGACCTAAGTAGATACACGGGCAATCTATGGCCTAGGTAGACTTACGACCGTGCCGAATGGAGGCGCTTTAGGAATCAAAAATAATGCAGTAGACGATGAAGATTCAAACACTAACTGCTTCGTAACATAAACAGACAAACCAGAAAAAACTGAAACTGGTCAATGTAACGATGTTTTTTTTACCGAAGGGCCCATTTGATTAGTTCAGTAACGTGTTAAAAAAGTAATGGTCGTAATCATGATTTCATATCGCGAATATAAGTATCGTGTGTCATTTGATATCACGTTGAGTCTATCAGTTTACTTATCAATAAAACAAAAGAATTGAACTACTAACTCCTGACTACAGTATTTTATTATCTTTGGATTAAAGAAAGAGTCCGTAATTCAGATTGTGGCACCTTGCAGCAATGCCTTGAGGATGTTTAATGAATTCCGCCGCTAGTTTAAGGGCTGATGTTTCGTTTGCCATACAAATAATAATTAATTACGCAGACAAACTTTCTTAGACAGCTCATTAATTCCGATACTTATTTTGCAAGCTACATCCGTCGCTACGGTTCTTTTTCGTATAAGCTATTTTGCTCCTTTAACTCAAATACATGTTTAAGTTCCAAACGCACACTCCGGATCTTTAAAGTTACTGGCTTTACATAATTCAGTGTATCTTATAGCCTGTCAACCACAGCTATTTGTGATTATTTCAGCGCCTTAATGTCTCAAGCCCTGAAATTTCAACACATTTGAAGCAAAAATTAGCTACAGGGTAGTAATCTGGCATTGGGTACAGTTTTGCCAACTGTCCATAATATTTTGTTTTTTTCTGAAACCATTTATTAAGGTTTTCAGAGTTAACAATATTGAAGATTTTAGCTATATTTAAGAATATTTTTTTAAATAAATTATATGAATGTCCGACATACCACAAAGCATGTGGAAGGAATTAAATAGAAAAGCCTGTTAAATGATTGAAATTTGTTAATTTTCGAGAATTTTCCTCCATAATAGCAATCAGGGTTATATTTCTAGGCTATTATGAATTTTGGGGACCACAATAATTATTGTGCACATAAATATTTAATAAGATAATCATTTTTTTTTGGTTTAATAAACAATCGTTATTTTAGTTTAAGAAGGGTTTTTGGTCACATTTTATTTAAATACTAAGAATTTTTTTAAAATATTTTCACTTTGAATAGGTCTTTTTACCTTTACTTCAGTAAATAAAAAAATATTTATTCAATTAATCTTACTGTACCAATAAAAAAAATAAAAACTAGATGAAATTCAATAGCAATTCAGGCATTTCAGTATTGCAGAGTGCAATTTTTACTAATGAATTTAAAGCCCAGGCTTCAATGTTCCTAATTTGTGGAATATAGATCATCAAGTTTTTAATAATTTATTTAAGTATATTATTTATCTACCTAAATTGATTTCTCCCAAATCAATTTAGTTAAATAGTCGCACTGACTGATCACATCTCACTGATAATCATATCAATCAGGGCTCTAGATCGCTAAATTGAATAGCCGGACAAACCAGCCAGTTTGGTTAGACATCTGGAATGCACTATTTTTTTTTAAAGGAGTTTATATTCTGAAAAAAATACCTAGTAAATTAAACATTTTTTTATAAATTCTTGTTTATTTCCAGTCTAGTCTGGTCTGGGTAGTCAGGTATATGGTATTGATACATACTTTTCATAAGGTTTTTGATATTAGTAACTTAAACTTTGCTTGTGGTAAAACCAATAACTAAATGTTAATTTACAGAGAATGTGCCACCATGATCAGCCTAGGGAGCAATGGACCATCAAAACAGTACATGGGCTAGTTCTAAATGGCCCAGGTATAGGAATCATAGAGATATGAGAACTAGATCAAAATATTGTTATTGAAAGAAGACGGCTAGATAAAAATAATGCTAATACCCTCACTATAGTTTTGCTTAGCAGTGGTAACATGCAACACTAGTTGCTGTATAGTAAGGATTACATTACAAAATTGTAATCCTTAATAGATATCGACAGACTACAGTCCAAGCTGGGTCACATAAAAACATCAAATTTTCTTTTATTCGAACGAAGTAAACAATAACATATCAGGTATGATTAAATTGGGTCACTCAAGCTTGAGTGTAATAAAGGCCCCATATTGTTTCATAGACCCATACAGAACCTCAGGTGTTCAGTCGTATTTGATTGTTTAGAAATCAGTGTGAAGAGTTATAGTATTTCAGGCTTATTTTAATAATTGGGTCATGATGTAGTTTATTTTATTGATACATCACATTAAGAGTTATTTATAATGAATATTACTGATAATATTAAATTTATTATGACAAGATATTTCTTATGAAAGCAACATAAGTCTCGACCATCAAATTAGTGATCTATAGAGGCACAAAAAGGTTGCAGCTTTAGAGATATTAAAATTGAGATAACTAATTGTTACAAAACACGAATATTATTATGGTTTTGTGTTGTCTAGGCTACCTAGGGATTAATACTAAATAATCCTAATATTTACCTGAGTTTTTTATTTATGGATAAGAAATTTCAAAGTTATATGATATTTTAATTATTCTAAAACATTACTGATAAACAGTTCTAAGTACCAAAATCTGTAACCAACCCGACGCAAGCAAGCTTAAGAAGCAGCCATGTATAGACGATGGTCTGTACGCAGCAATAGGACATCCCGTCAAGTATGAACTGTTTTAAAACCATCCATTTTAGTTCATCAAGGAATTAGTTTCTAATTGCAAGGCTATATAGTTCACCTAAAAATGTTTAGTGAAATGCAATGTTTTGGAATATTTTCAATATTCATTTATGAGCCTGTTCAAAAGAGCATGTTTGTGACTATTTTAAATGTTCTTTCTGACTGTATTTGATGAAATAAATCTAATAATTATTAGCTATGATACAACAGAATTATTAAAATTGTATGTCAGATGCTAAAATAATATACTTAAATGGATTATATTTTAGCTCCAATTAAATAGATGTTAGGTATAGACATTAAGATGCAAAACATGCAATGACTAGGAGTAAAAAGGTTGCATAGGATTGGATCTATAGTTTTTAATTTCAATTTATAATTTGACTTCTAAGGTTTTAAGCTATGTGTAAGGTATACCATATACATAAGAGTACATAACACATTATAAGAAAAAATAGTGTGAAACCACTCAATGATTTCTAATTTGTAAAATAACATTTGGCCAAGTTAATTATTTTAATATAAAAATAGTATAAGGCTATTCAAATATTATAAGGCTTTCAAGGGCTTATGACTTTTTTTAAGCCCAACAGTTATGTTGCCTGCTTGAACTATGTAAAAGCACAGCATTTGTTTTGAAACCACCTAAAATAAATAAATGTATCAACATTAAGGAGTTTTAATACATGAAACAATTGTTCCACAAGTCTTCAAACCTTTTTTCTGTCTGTGAGTAAACCAGTGATTGTTAGGGGAACAAAAACTAACCTAGCAAGTGATGTGATCAAGGCTAAATAGAGACCTTGATAGAACGTTATAGGTGAAACAGTGCTGAATTTGTGTTTTCGTTAGTACATACATCATAACATCGTGGATTGTGGTAGCAGGGTCCACTTTTTGCAATTAACAGTCAGTAACTACTTACACATTATGACGTCATTGCATAGACAGTCAATACAACACAGTAAACATTATAATCTCAAACATTTACAAGAAAGAAATCAAACATATTTGTATGTTTTTAAGGGCAGCAAATGTGTTTCAAAATCTTTGTTTACTTACAGGTTTTCAATAATAAATATCCTCCGACTGTATCAGGGCTAACCACGATCCGTAGTTGACAGCGAAACTGCGAATCCTAAATAACATGGCGGCATTTTGTCGCAGCCGGTGTATGTAAGTAACCACTCATTTCAGACGTTTTACACTTGTTATTACTACTCACAACTTCAAACACTCTTTGAGTTAAAAACACGTCTCAGTACAGAAACAAAATAAGTAAGTTTATATCACACACTAAAAGCAAAATGACGTAACATTCTCAACCTTCACGGTCGCACAGTAGGTATAAATGGTAGTAAAAGAAGTTATGTTATTCTAATCTTTAATCATTGGTACTGTTTATATAGCACTACTCATATAAAAGTCACTATTTTATTTACAAACGACTCATTCCAATGCAAGAGTTCCTGTGTATTGGCAAAATAAAATCAAACACGATAGATTATTATGCCTAAGAACAAACGTGACACGCAGTCAAGCAAGCTCGCTGTGTTAACTCATTTTTTTATTCAAGTGATACCCACTTAAATTATTTTAAATCTACCTGCAATGGTAAAAAACAAATGCCAATATTGTATTTATGTCGCAAGTTATAAAACTACGATACTTTTGTTATTAAATAAATTTAATTCGTCTGGGGGTTTAAAATCGTTATAAAACCACATTCCTTTTAGTTGTTTCAGTGTTAATGTTTAGGCTTAAAATATGGTATCCAAATACGGCAATAAACTTCACACCTTGCAATTTAAGCAATATATTGTTTATGGGTAGACACTGGTCAATGACAATGGAACAGCAAAAGTAAAAAAAAACTAACGGGGTTACCCTGAAAATGTAGGCCTAGCTAGACAGACAGATAATCAGATATCACCCATACGTAACGGGAAGTAATCGATGTACTTCATTTTATTGAGACGATAAACAAAATACAAACAATATATATCAAGGATATTTGCAATCAAAAGTTCCACCATCGAACCCTGTAAGCTATGAGTTTTTCCACTGTTATTTAATGTAGGTACCAGGTATGTCTGTTGTAGTATGAATTTAAGTGCCACGCCCTGCAACGTGTGTAAAAAACTTATCAGCTTATAAAAAGTAGCTATATTTTTACAAACTGCTAAGATTTTTACACACTTGACGAAAT